>NC_064619.1:740709262-741011685 GCF_023898315.1 Schistocerca nitens | reverse complement strand
CGTGGTGTCTGCGTCACACTCGAGCACTACCGTCAGCTCTCGTCGACTGTAGTTGGGACTCGTCTGGCCAGGCCATTGTTATCCAGTGGTCTTAAGTTTTCCGATATATTCATGACATTAGAAGAGCCACTGCAGGTGACGTCGTGCTGCTAGCAAACTACGTCGTCTGCTGACTCCTCTAATTATCGCCAGATTTCGCCGCACTGCCGTTACGAATACGTTCTTCGTACGTCGCACATGCGTTTGTGCTGTTGTTTCACGTAGTGCTTCTGGCCACTCAGCAGTGTCAACTCTATGCAACAGCCGCTGCTTTCGCTCCTTAAGTGAAGGACGTCGGGGACTGTTTTGTCTGTGATGAAAGGTAAAGCCTGAAATTTGGTACTCTCGGTACACTCTTGACACTGTGAGTCTTTGAATTCCCTAACGATTTCCGAAACGGAATGTCCCATGCGTGTAGTTCCGATTACAATCCCACGTTCACAGTCTGTTAATTCCCGTCTAGCGGCCATAATCACGTCGGAAACCTTTTCACGGGAATTACCTGAGGACAAACAACATCCCTGCCAATGCACACAGCCCTTCTATGCCTGGTGTACGCGATAATACCGCCATCTCATTGTGTGCATATCTCCTTCCCACGATTTTTGTCAGCTCCGTGTATCCTTCGGGCGTCGGACCAACACCACCTAGACTACAGGCCTGTGCGCACACTTGTGACGTCACATACTGATGGCCGGGTCTGTATCAGAACGCTCCTGTTAAGCACTCTGCAGTTATACGAACTTCACGAGTTTTAGAGATGAGACCGCATAGGGATCCTCGTGGTTTCCTCTTCTACATGGCCTTGTAATGAAAGTATGGAAATTTATATCATTGCGTGAAGTTGTTGTTGTTGTGGTCTTCAGTCCTGAGACTGGTTTGATGCAGCTCTCCATGCTACTCTATCCTGTGCAAGCTTCTTCATCTCCCAGTACTTACTGCAACCTACATCCTTCTGAATCTGCTTAGTGTATTCATCTCTTGGTCTCCCTCTACGATTTTTACCCTCCACGCTGCCCTCCAATGCTAAATTTGTGATCCCTTGATGCCTCAGAACATGTCCTACCAACCGATCCCTTCTTCTGGTCAAGTTGTGCCACAAACTTCTCTTCTCCCCAATCCTATTCAATATTTCCTCATTATTTATGTGATCTACCCATCTAATCTTCAGCATTCTTCTGTAGCACCACATTTCGAAAGCTTCTATTCTCTTCTTGTCCAAACTGGTTATCGTCCATGTTTCACTTCCATACATGGCTACACTCCATACAAATACTTTCAGAAATGACTTCCTGACACTTCAATCTATACTCGATGTTGACAAATTTCTCTTCTTCAGAAACGCTTTCCTTGCCATTGCCAGTCTACATTTTATATCCTCTCTACTTCGACCATCATCAGTTATTTTGATCCCCAAATAGCAAAACTCATTTACTACTTTAAGTGTCTCATTTCCTAATATAATTCCCTCAGCATCACCCGACTTAATTTGACTACATTCCATTATCCTCGTTTTGCTTTTGTTGATGTTCACCTTATATCCTCCTTTCAAGACACTGTCCATTCCATTCAACTGCTCTTCCAAGTCCTTTGCTGTCTCTGAGAGAATTACAATGACATCGGCGAACCTCAAAGTTTTTATTTCTTCTCCATGGATTTTAATACCTACTCCGAATTTTTCTTTTGTTTCCTTTACTGCTTGCTCAATATACAGATTGAATAACATCGGGGAGAGGCTACAACCCTGTCTTACTCCCTTCCCAACCACTGCTTCCCTTTCATGTCACTCGACTCTTTTAACTGCCATCTGGTTTCTGTACAAATTGTAAATAGCCTTTCGCTCCCTGTATTTTACCCCTGTCACCTTTACAATTTGAAAGAGAGTATTCCAGTCAACATTGTCAAAAGCTTTCTCTAAGTCTACAAATGCTAGAAACGTAAGTTTGCCTTTCCTTAATCTTTCTTCTAAGATAAGTCGTAGGGTCAGTATTGCCTCACGTGTTCCAACATTTCTACGGAATCCAAACTGATCTTCCTCGAGGTCGGCTTCTACTAGTTTTTCCATTCGTCTGTAAAGAATTCGTGTTAGTATTTTGCAGCTGTGGCTTATTAAACTGGTTGTTCGGTAATTTTCACATCTGTCAACACCTGCTTTCTTTGGGATCGGAATTATTATATTCTTCTTGAAGTCTGAGGGTATTTCGCTTGTTGCGTGAAGTAACTGAACAAAACTGCCCTATGTCATTTCAAGATGTAAATTTATTTAGACGATTTACCTTAAATACGAGTTTCTAGGCTTGAATACAAACTGTAATTTTAAATTCTTTTACCTCAGGAGCTACGTTTTCTTGCAGTAAATATCGGCAGTATGCAATAACAAGCAGACGTTTTCGGTTTTAAATAAAGCAGCTGGAGCTCCTACAGAATTTAAGAATGTTTCCCTGGTTATTTTCGTAAATTTTCCTCTCCACTTCAAAATTTGCTGACCTCACACGAAACTCAAATCATTCGGCGAAATGGAACACGTCCTGACATGATGTTTAATAAAACAAAAAACCCGAAAAAATATTTTATTTCCCTGTTTCTCCTGAACTTTAGAACCTTAAACATGAAAAGACTGTTTTTCCTATGTCCTTGACTGAAATTCGCCTCACAGAGTGCTGTTAATTTAATCACAATGCACTTACATCGTAATTCTGCTTTCTATACTGCTTAATCTGTCGGACACTGAATTCATTAAAGCAATTTTGTAAGGTAGTTTACTAAACTGAAATTATTTCCGAATGTAAAACTGAACGAAATCATTTCCGAATGTAAAACTGAACGAAATCATTCTGCAGTTCTTCCAACTAAAAGCACTGGAACCTCAATCATCTGGTAGGAATGATAAGGAATACTAAACAGTATCGAGCCACACTAGTTCATATAACTATTCTGTGTGACAATAGTTGCAAATATGAGAGACATTTCACAGCCAGTTTCGTATTAAACTCGCAGCAGTGGTGCAGAATTAAGAAACAAATTATACTGGTACATGAGACATAACTGCTTTTAAAAACAACTGGCAACTGTGGTGCAATGGAAACAAATAAGACGCTATAAATTTTTTTGTCATTTACTTACTTTTGAATGATGCGTAGACACAAATTCCTGTCTGGGAATAGCTGCAATCCAGCGATTTCTCAACTTCACTCTTTTTGGAAATCGAAACATGTGCACTTTCATGCCTTTTTGGGATTTATAATTTCCCTGGCAAAAGGGAACGCAACGCTTGTATCCCATACTTCGAAGAACTGAAGGCGAATACTGTATGAAATATATATCACTTTCACGTGGCACACACTTTCAACACAACATATACGCCAACAGGACTGTCGACTACAGATAAGATGGCCAACAGTTTGTGACGTCACGTGCCAATATGTCCGCTGTGCTTAGGCCTTGTATCTAGGAGGCTTTGGTAGGACGTGACTGGTAACTGCCTCTGTAGTCCACTCACTTCTGGACCTGGTCTATGAACTCGAGGCTGCCTCCTGCCGCCTGCCGCTGAGGCTGTGGTAGGACGTGACTGGTAACTGCCTCTGTAGTCCACTCACTTCTGGACCTGGTCTATGAACTCGAGGCTGCCTCCTGCCGCCTGCCGCTGAGGCTTTGGTAGGACGTGACTGGTAACTGCCTCTGTAGTCCACTCACTTCTGGACCTGGTCAGTGAACTCGAGGCTGCCTCCTGCCGCCTGCCGCTGAGGCTTTGGTAGGACATGACTGGTAACTGCCTCTGTAGTCCACTCACTTCTGGACCTGGTCTGTGAACTCGAGGCTGCCTCCTGCCGCCTGCCGCTGAGGCTTTGGTAGGATGTGACTGGTAACTGCCTCTGTAGTCCACTCACTTCTGGACCTGGTCTGTGAACTCGAGGCTGCCTCCTGCCGCCTGCCGCTGAGGCTTTGGTAGGACGTGACTGGTAACTGCCTCTGTAGTCCACTCACTTCTGGACCCGGTCTGTGAACTCGAGGCTGCCTCCTGCCGCCTGCCGCTGAGGCTTTGGTAGGACGTGACTGGTAACTGCCTCTGTAGTCCACTCACTTCTGGACCCGGTCTGTGAACTCGAGGCTGCCTCCTGCCGCCTGCCGCTGAGGCTTTGGTAGGACGTGACTGGTAACTGCCTCTGTAGTCCACTCACTTCTGGACCTGGTCTGTGAACTCGAGGCTGCCTCCTGCCGCCTGCTGCTGAGGCTTTGGTAGGACGTGACTGGTAACTGCCTCTGTAGTCCACTCACTTCCGGACCCGGTCTGTGAACTCGAGGCTGCCTCCTGCCGCCTGCCGCTGAGGCTTTGGTAGGACGTGACTGGTAACTGCCTCTGTAGTCCACTCACTTCTGGACCTGGTCTGTGAACTCGAGGCTGCCTCCTGCCCCCTGCCGCTGAGGCTTTGGTAGGACGTGACTGGTAACTGCCTCTGTAGTCCACTCACTTCTGGACCTGGTCTGTGAACTCGAGGCTGCCTCCTGCCGCCTGCCGCTAAGGCTTTGGTAGGACGTGACTGGTAACTGCCTCTGTAGTCCACTCACTTCTGGACCCGGTCTGTGAACTCGAGGCTGCCTCCTGCCGCCTGCCGCTGAGGCTTTGGTAGGATGTGACTGGTAACTGCCTCTGTAGTCCACTCACTTCTGGACCTGGTCTGTGAACTCGAGGCTGCCTCCTGCCGCCTGCCGCTAAGGCTTTGGTAGGACGTGACTGGTAACTGCCTCTGTAGTCCACTCACTTCTGGACCCGGTCTGTGAACTCGAGGCTGCCTCCTGCCGCCTGCCGCTGAGGCTTTGGTAGGATGTGACGTAACTGCCTCTGTAGTCCACTCACTTCTGGACCTGGTCTGTGAACTCGAGGCTGCCTCCTGCCACCTGCCGCTGAGGCTTTGGTAGGATGTGACTGGTAACTGCCTCTGTAGTCCACTCACTTCTGGACCTGGTCTATGAACTCAAGGCTGCCTCCTGCCGCCTGCCGCTGAGGCTTTGGTAGGACGTGACTGGTAACTGCCTCTGTAGTCCACTCACTTCTGGACCTGGTCTATGAACTCGAGGCTGCCTCCTGCCGCCTGCCGCTGAGGCTGTGGTAGGACGTGACTGGTAACTGCCTCTGTAGTCCACTCACTTCTGGACCTGGTCAGTGAACTCGAGGCTGCCTCCTGCCGCCTGCCGCTGAGGCTTTGGTAGGACGTGACTGGTAACTGCCTCTGTAGTCCACTCACTTCTGGACCTGGTCTGTGAACTCGAGGCTGCCTCCTGCCGCCTGCCGCTGAGGCTTTGGTAGGATGTGACTGGTAACTGCCTCTGTAGTCCACTCACTTCTGGACCTGGTCTGTGAACTCGAGGCTGCCTCCTGCCGCCTGCCGCTGAGGCTTTGTTAGGACGTGACTGGTAACTGCCTCTGTAGTCCACTCACTTCTGGACCCGGTCTGTGAACTCGAGGCTGCCTCCTGCCGCCTGCCGCTGAGGCTTTGGTAGGACGTGACTGGTAACTGCCTCTGTAGTCCACTCACTTCTGGACCCGGTCTGTGAACTCGAGGCTGCCTCCTGCCGCCTGCCGCTGAGGCTTTGGTAGGACGTGACTGGTAACTGCCTCTGTAGTCCACTCACTTCTGGACATGGTCTGTGAACTCGAGGCTGCCTCCTGCCGCCTGCTGCTGAGGCTTTGGTAGGACGTGACTGGTAACTGCCTCTGTAGTCCACTCACTTCTGGACCCGGTCTGTGAACTCGAGGCTGCCTCCTGCCGCCTGCCGCTGAGGCTTTGGTAGGACGTGACTGGTAACTGCCTCTGTAGTCCACTCACTTCTGGACCTGGTCTGTGAACTCGAGGCTGCCTCCTGCTGCCTGCCGCTGAGGCTTTGGTAGGACGTGACTGGTAACTGCCTCTGTAGTCCACTCACTTCTGGACCTGGTCTGTGAACTCGAGGCTGCCTCCTGCCGCCTGATGCTAAGGCTTTGGTAGGACGTGACTGGTAACTGCCTCTGTAGTCCACTCACTTCTGGACCCGGTCTGTGAACTCGAGGCTGCCTCCTGCCGCCTGCCGCTGAGGCTTTGGTAGGACGTGACTGGTAGCTGCCTCTGTAGTCCACTCACTTCTGGACCCGGTCAGTGAACTCGAGGCTGCCTCCTGCCACCTGCCGCTGAGGCTTTGGTAGGACGTGACTGGTAACTGCCTCTGTAGTCCACTCACTTCTGGACCCGGTCAGTGAACTCGAGGCTGCCTCCTGCCGCCTGCCGCTGAGGCTTTGGTAGGACGTGACTGGTAACTGCCTCTGTAGTCCACTCACTTCTGGACCTGGTCTGTGAACTCGAGGCTGCCTCCTGCCGCCTGCCGCTGAGGCTTTGGTAGGACGAGACTGGTAACTGCCTCTGTAGTCCACTCACTTCTGGACCTGGTCTGTGAACTCGAGGCTGCCTCCTGCCGCCTGCCGCTGAGGCTTTGGTAGGACGTGACTGGTAACTGCCTCTGTAGTCCACTCACTTCTGGACCTGGTCTGTGAACTCGAGGCTGCCTCCTGCCGCCTGCCGCTGAGGCTTTGGTAGGACGTGACTGGTAACTGCCTCTGTAAACCACTCACTTCTGGACCTGGTCAGTGAACTCGAGGCTGCCTCCTGCCGCCTGCCACTGAGGCTTTGGTAGGACGTGACTGGTAACTGCCTCTGTAGTCCACTCACTTCTGGACCTGGTCTGTGAACTCGAGGCTGCCTCCTGCCGCCTGCCGCTGAGGCTTTGGTAGGACGTGACTGGTAACTGCCTCTGTAGTCCACTCACTTCTGGACCTGGTCTGTGAACTTGAGGCTGCCTCCTGCCGCCTGCCGCTGAGGCTTTGGTAGGACGTGACTGGTAACTGCCTCTGTGGTCCACTCACTTCTGGACCTGGTCTGTGAACTCTAGGCTGCCTCCTGCCGCCTGCCGCTGAGGCTTTGGTAGGACGTGACTGGTAACTGCCTCTGTAGTCCACTCACTTCTGGACCCGGGCTGTGAACTTGAGGCTGCCTCCTGCCGCCTGCCGCTGAGGCTTTGGTAGGACGTGACTGGTAACTGCCTCTGTAGTCCACTTACTTCTGGACCTGGTGTGTGAACTCGAGGCTGCCTCCTGCCGCCTGCCGCTGAGGCTTTGGTAGGACGTGACTGGTAACTGCCTCTGTAGTCCACTCACTTCTGGACCTGGTCTGTGAACTCGAGGCTGCCTCCTGCCGCCTGCCGCTGAGGCTTTGGTAGGACGTGACTGGTAACTGCCTCTGTAGTCCACTCACTTCTGGACCCGGTCTGTGAACTCGAGGCTGCCTCCTGCCGCCTGCCGCTGAGGCTTTGGTAGGACGTGACTGGTAACTGCCTCTGTAGTCCACTCACTTCTGGACCTGGTCTGTGAACTCGAGGCTGCCTCCTGCCGCCTGCCGCTGAGGCTTTGGTAGGACGTGACTGGTAGCTGCCTCTGTAGTCCACTCACTTCTGGACCTGGTCTGTGAACTCGAGGCTGCCTCCTGCCGCCTGCCGCTGAGGCTTTGGTAGGATGTGACTGGTAACTGCCTCTGTAGTCCACTCACTTCTGGACCTGGTCTGTGAACTCTAGACTGCCTCCTGCCGCCTGCCGCTGAGGCTTTGGTAGGACGTGACTGGTAACTGCCTCTGTAGTCCACTCACTTCTGGACCCGGTCTGTGAACTCGAGGCTGCCTCCTGCCGCCTGCCCGCTGAGGCTTTGGTAGGACGTGACTGGTAGCTGCCTCTGTAGTCCACTCACTTCTGGACCCGGTCTGTGAACTCGAGGCTGCCTCCTGCCGCCTGCCGCTGAGGCTTTGGTAGGACGTGACTGGTAACTGCCTCTGTAGTCCACTCACTTCTGGACCTGGTCTGTGAACTCGAGGCTGCCTCCTGCCGCCTGCCGCTGAGGCTTTGGTAGGACGTGACTGGTAACTGCCTCTGTAGTCCACTCACTTCTGGACCCGGTCTGTGAACTCGAGGCTGCCTCCTGCCGCCTGCCGCTGAGGCTTTGGTAGGACGTGACTGGTAACTGCCTCTGTAGTCCACTCACTTCTGGACCCGGTCAGTGAACTCGAGGCTGCCTCCTGCCGCCTGCCGCTGAGGCTTTGGTAGGACGTGACTGGTAACTGCCTCTGTAGTCCACTCACTTCTGGACCTGGTCTGTGAACTCGAGGCTGCCTCCTGCCGCCTGCCGCTGAGGCTTTGGTAGGACGAGACTGGTAACTGCCTCTGTAGTCCACTCACTTCTGGACCTGGTCTGTGAACTCGAGGCTGCCTCCTGCCGCCTGCCGCTGAGGCTTTGGTAGGACGTGACTGGTAACTGCCTCTGTAGTCCACTCACTTCTGGACCTGGTCTGTGAACTCGAGGCTGCCTCCTGCCGCCTGCCGCTGAGGCTTTGGTAGGACGTGACTGGTAACTGCCTCTGAAAACCACTCACTTCTGGACCTGGTCAGTGAACTCGAGGCTGCCTCCTGCCGCCTGCCACTGAGGCTTTGGTAGGACGTGACTGGTAACTGCCTCTGTAGTCCACTCACTTCTGGACCTGGTCTGTGAACTCGAGGCTGCCTCCTGCCGCCTGCCGCTGAGGCTTTGGTAGGACGTGACTGGTAACTGCCTCTGTAGTCCACTCACTTCTGGACCTGGTCTGTGAACTTGAGGCTGCCTCCTGCCGCCTGCCGCTGAGGCTTTGGTAGGACGTGACTGGTAACTGCCTCTGTGGTCCACTCACTTCTGGACCTGGTCTGTGAACTCTAGGCTGCCTCCTGCCGCCTGCCGCTGAGGCTTTGGTAGGACGTGACTGGTAACTGCCTCTGTAGTCCACTCACTTCTGGACCCGGTCTGTGAACTTGAGGCTGCCTCCTGCCGCCTGCCGCTGAGGCTTTGGTAGGACGTGACTGGTAACTGCCTCTGTAGTCCACTTACTTCTGGACCTGGTGTGTGAACTCGAGGCTGCCTCCTGCCGCCTGCCGCTGAGGCTTTGGTAGGACGTGACTGGTAACTGCCTCTGTAGTCCACTCACTTCTGGACCTGGTCTGTGAACTCGAGGCTGCCTCCTGCCGCCTGCCGCTGAGGCTTTGGTAGGACGTGACTGGTAACTGCCTCTGTAGTCCACTCACTTCTGGACCCGGTCTGTGAACTCGAGGCTGCCTCCTGCCGCCTGCCGCTGAGGCTTTGGTAGGACGTGACTGGTAACTGCCTCTGTAGTCCACTCACTTCTGGACCTGGTCTGTGAACTCGAGGCTGCCTCCTGCCGCCTGCCGCTGAGGCTTTGGTAGGACGTGACTGGTAGCTGCCTCTGTAGTCCACTCACTTCTGGACCTGGTCTGTGAACTCGAGGCTGCCTCCTGCCGCCTGCCGCTGAGGCTTTGGTAGGATGTGACTGGTAACTGCCTCTGTAGTCCACTCACTTCTGGACCTGGTCTGTGAACTCTAGACTGCCTCCTGCCGCCTGCCGCTGAGGCTTTGGTAGGACGTGACTGGTAACTGCCTCTGTAGTCCACTCACTTCTGGACCCGGTCTGTGAACTCAAGGCTGCCTCCTGCCGCCTGCCCGCTGAGGCTTTGGTAGGACGTGACTGGTAGCTGCCTCTGTAGTCCACTCACTTCTGGACCCGGTCTGTGAACTCGAGGCTGCCTCCTGCCGCCTGCCGCTGAGGCTTTGGTAGGACGTGACTGGTAACTGCCTCTGTAGTCCACTCACTTCTGGACCTGGTCTGTGAACTCGAGGCTGCCTCCTGCCGCCTGCCGCTGAGGCTTTGGTAGGACGTGACTGGTAACTGCCTCTGTAGTCCACTCACTTCTGGACCCGGTCTGTGAACTCGAGGCTGCCTCCTGCCGCCTGCCGCTGAGGCTTTGGTAGGACGTGACTGGTAACTGCCTCTGTAGTCCACTCACTTCTGGACCTGGTCTGTGAACTCGAGGCTGCCTCCTGCCGCCTGCCGCTGAGGCTTTGGTAGGACGTGACTGGTAGCTGCCTCTGTAGTCCACTCACTTCTGGACCTGGTCTGTGAACTCGAGGCTGCCTCCTGCCGCCTGCCGCTGAGGCTTTGGTAGGATGTGACTGGTAACTGCCTCTGTAGTCCACTCACTTCTGGACCTGGTCTGTGAACTCTAGACTGCCTCCTGCCGCCTGCCGCTGAGGCTTTGGTAGGACGTGACTGGTAACTGCCTCTGTAGTCCACTCACTTCTGGACCCGGTCTGTGAACTCGAGGCTGCCTCCTGCCGCCTGCCGCTGAGGCTTTGGTAGGACGTGACTGGTAACTGCCTCTGTAGTCCACTCACTTCTGGACCCGGTCTGTGAACTTGAGGCTGCCTCCTGCCGCCTGCCGCTGAGGCTTTGGTAGGACGTGACTGGTAACTGCCTCTGTAGTCCACTTACTTCTGGACCTGGTGTGTGAACTCGAGGCTGCCTCCTGCCGCCTGCCGCTGAGGCTTTGGTAGGACGTGACTGGTAACTGCCTCTGTAGTCCACTCACTTCTGGACCTGGTCTGTGAACTCGAGGCTGCCTCCTGCCGCCTGCCGCTGAGGCTTTGGTAGGACGTGACTGGTAACTGCCTCTGTAGTCCACTCACTTCTGGACCCGGTCTGTGAACTCGAGGCTGCCTCCTGCCGCCTGCCGCTGAGGCTTTGGTAGGACGTGACTGGTAACTGCCTCTGTAGTCCACTCACTTCTGGACCTGGTCTGTGAACTCGAGGCTGCCTCCTGCCGCCTGCCGCTGAGGCTTTGGTAGGACGTGACTGGTAGCTGCCTCTGTAGTCCACTCACTTCTGGACCTGGTCTGTGAACTCGAGGCTGCCTCCTGCCGCCTGCCGCTGAGGCTTTGGTAGGATGTGACTGGTAACTGCCTCTGTAGTCCACTCACTTCTGGACCTGGTCTGTGAACTCTAGACTGCCTCCTGCCGCCTGCCGCTGAGGCTTTGGTAGGACGTGACTGGTAACTGCCTCTGTAGTCCACTCACTTCTGGACCTGGTCTGTGAACTCTAGGCTGCCTCCTGCCGCCTGCCGCTGAGGCTTTGGGAGGACGTGACTGGTAACTGCCTCTGTAGTCCACTCACTTCTGGACCTGGTCTGTGAACTCGAAGCTGCCTCCTGCCGCCTGCCGCTGAGGCTTTGGTAGGACGTGACTGGTAACTGCCTCTGTAGTCCACTCACTTCTGGACCTGGTCTGTGAACTCGAGGCTGCCTCCTGCCACCTGCCACTGATGCTTCGGTAGGACGTGACTGGTAACTGCCTCTGTAGTCCACTCACTTCTGGACCTGGTCTGTGAACTCGAGGCTGCCTCCTGCCGCCTGCCGCTGAGTCTTTTGTAGGACGTGACTGGTAACTGCCTCTGTAGTCCACTCACTTCTGGACCCGGTCTGTGAACTCGAGGCTGCCTCCTGCCGCCTGCCGCTGAGGCTTTGGTAGGACGTGACTGGTAACTGCCTCTGTAGTCCACTCACTTCTGGACCCGGTCTGTGAACTCGAGGCTGCCTCCTGCCGCCTGCCGCTGAGGCTTTGGTAGGACGTGACTGGTAACTGCCTCTGTAGTCCACTCACTTCTGGACCCGGTCTGTGAAGTCGAGGCTGCCTCCTGCCGCCTGCCGCTGAGGCTTTGGTAGGACGTGACTGGTAACTGCCTCTGTAGGCCACTCACTTCTGGACCCAGTCTGTGAACTCGAGGCTGCCTCCTGCCGCCTGCCGCTGATGCTTTGGTAGGACGTGACTGGTAACTGCCTCTGTAGTCCACTCACTTCTGGACCTGGTCTGTGAACTCGAGGCTGCCTCCTGCCGCCTGCCGCTGAGGCTTTGGTAGGACGTGAGTGGTAACTGCCTCTGTAGTCCACTCACTTCTGGACCTGGTCTGTGAACTCGAGGCTGCCTCCTGCCGCCTGCCGCTGAGGCTTTGGTAGGACGTGACTGGTAACTGCCTCTGTAGGCCACTCACTTCTGGACCCAGTCTGTGAACTCGAGGCTGCCTCCTGCCGCCTGCCGCTGAGGCTTTGGTAGGACGTGAGTGGTAACTGCCTCTGTAGTCCACTCACTTCTGGACCTGGTCTGTGAACTCGAGGCTGCCTCCTGCCGCCTGCCCTTGCCGGCGCCACCCCCCCCCCCCCCCTCTCCACCATGGCTGTGCGGTTCGCCCGTCGCCCGCCACTGACCGACCGCCCTGTATCGGCTCACGGCGGGCTGCCGCTGCTGCTGCCGAGGCTCACCGCACAGTGAGTGCGTTTGTCGGACACCTGCCGCTGCGGGTGCATTTGGCCGAGATTACTTATTAACGGGTAACCCGGCACTAAATGCAACGCACTGAATGGTAAACCTACACACGGATCAGGTCAATGCTCGCGGTATCTGTGGCATTCGATGAACCACATAAGCGTTCCCTGCTTCCAGAGAAATGACAGTCACCACACTGGAAACTTGCTCGGTGTAGTCTGCGGACGGGTGCGGAGAACTGGCAGTCACAGGTGGCAGAGCGGTTTCGTCCGCCGTGCAGCGTTTACCGTGCAAGCACTGGACCTCCACCAGGCCGCAGCGCACTCGCCTACAGGCAGGCAACGCGGCCTGCACTGAGAAGGGGGTGACGCGTCCGACGCCCGCGGCTGGTGCGGCTCACGTCGCAGGGGAATTTCGCGGGTAGTTCTTCTTCTTTCACTGGTTCCATGTCCCGCACTGACGCAGAGTGTAAAATTCCTTCTGACCTAATAACAAAACTTCTTCCATATAAATCCCCTTTTACTTATCTTTCTCCTTTTGAAGTACCGGTAGATTATTGTAGATCACTTGTTTAAACTTTCTGTTATTTCTTTAAAATAACACGTAACCATCACGAAAAACTTCACACGAATAAACTATGAACGCTCTTCCGTATGTAACATATACTAAATATTAACTTATTTAGGAATGAAGGGTTTCATTTGATCAACACTATATAATCCTTTAATTACACCTGATGAAGTTTCCATAAGAAGTAACGCTTTGGGATGTACAATCTTATGTACAACATATGGACCTTCAAAGATAAAGAAGAATTTTCTTCATTCCTTATTGATCTTCGAACTTTTAGGATGAGATCGTACTAATACAGGATCTCCTACCTGAAATGAGGGTTCTATAGCATGTTGATTATAACTTTTAATTCTCCGTTCAACATTTTTAACAATCTGTTAGCAAACTTTTTCGTCTGGGATGCATTGTTGGATCTCATTTACTGGTGGCCAAGGTAGAGCAGCTAGTAAAGGCTCACCTATAATTCGTTTGCCTAAAATTTCTATAGGTGATAATCCCGTCGTTAGGTGAGGCAATTCATTTAATATCTTTTCGAATTCAGGCATTAGTTTGGCCCACCGAGTATGTTTATACGCACAATAAGTTCTACATAATCGTCCTAATTCTTTCATGACTCTTTCTACTAAATTACTTTGAGGGTGGTATTTCGAAATTAAGATATGTTTGATTCCATATTGTTTTATCATATCTTGAAACTTTTGACTAATAAAGGCACTACCGTTGTCAGACTAATCGTTTAGGAATGCCTCAGTTAACAAAGTAATTTCGGGTGAGACAGCGTATAACGCTTGCTGTATTCGCTCGTTTCAAAGTATATAGCTTCACATGTTTGGACCAACATTCCATTACAACAAACACATAAGTAAATCCTCCTGAACTACGAGGCAGAGGGCCGAAAAAATCTAATGACAGTAGATCCCACAGACCTCGAGGAATTACAGCATATAATTTATAACGCTTAAATTTGTTATTAATTTTAACCTTTTGACAGGTTTCACAAGCCCTAATAATACTTCTCACAAGACGGGACATATTTTTGAAATAATAATACTTCATTAGATGTTTAATACATTTGTGAATTCCAAAATGCCCGTAACCTTCATGAATATAAGTAATTAACTCGTACACAACAGTTTTCGGAATGAAGATTTTCCATCTCTGGTGTTCCCTCTGTGCTTTCGAATACAAGTCGTTGAAATATAACCACACACCCCGGGTGTTAACTGTTTCGTCCCCATTATTAAGGTTTTGTATAAGGTCCCTATATTGATCATCATTTCTTTGATTGCATCTAACAGCAGTTACTATCCGTTTAACCTTGCGTTCGTTCTCCTGAGTTAAAAGGAAATAAACACGGTAATTTGTTCTTGGTTCTTCTGCAATGTTAATATTATCCATTCCTACTGGAAGTCTCGACAAAGCATCCGAAATTACATTTTGAGATACTTTTATATACCTAATTTCGTACTGAAATTCTTGCAAGCATAATACCCAACGTAACAATCTACGGTGAAATAACCGACAATTGTTCAAAAAGGTTAAAGCCTGATGATCAGTATATACAATTGTTTTTCTTCCCATTAATAATCCTCTAAATCGTTGAAAACCCTATACCACTGCGAGAGCTTCCTTCTCGGTTACAAAATAATTTCTTTCATGTTTATTTAAAGTTCTACTAGCGAATCCAATAGGCCGATATAATCCCTTTTCATTGGTCAGATCACCTTGGAATATTTCGCAAGACACACCATAATCAGAGGCATCCGTACACATACAAAAGTCCTGATTGAAATCTGGATGGTATAACATTTTCGCTTCTGTTAACGCTCCTTTTATCTTATTAAAAACTTCCTCTTCCTCTTTTCCCCAGAGCCATACTGACTTCTCTTTTAATAAATCCAGTAATTTAGGATTAACAATATCCTGCCCTGGAAGGAATCTTCTCAGAAATCCTACCATTCCTAAGAATGATTTCAGTTGTTTCCGATTTCTAGCACTCGGGCATCGAGCAATAGCTTCAATACGTGCTGGGTCTGGCCTAATACCTTTACTGTTCACTATATGCCCCAAAAATCTCACTTCCTCCTTTCCGAAGTAAGAGTTAGATATTTTTAACGTAATTCCTCTGTCAATTAAACGGTCAAACAATTCCCGTAATATCGTTACGTGTTCCTCCCACGTTTTAGTGGCTACCAAAATATCATCTACATATAAAATAATCTTTTGTAACAATTGCTGACCCAAAGCAGAATCTAATGCCCTAATGAAAGTTGACACTGATATATTAAGTCCAAAAGGTAAAACTTGGAACTGATATGATCTGCCTTCAAAAAGAAAAGCCGTATATTGCCGTGAATCTGTGTGTAATATTACTGATGGTAGCCAGCCGTTAAATCCATTGTACTCATATAACGAGAACCAGCAATCTTAAGAAGTACGTCCTCCATAGGAATAGGTCTGTCTCTTTCCATCTCTATAATTTTATTTAATTCACGAGCATCCAGAACCAGTCGTACCCCACCAGTGGCTTTCTTAACTACCCACAAAGGACTGTTAAAAGCACTACATGATCGTTCGATAATATTTTGTTCTAGCATCTTACTTATTTCTCTACTAGCCGGTTCTTTGAATTGTACTGGAATAAGATAAGGTTTCTTAAAGAATGGTTTTTGATCTTTAATCTTAAGTTTACAAATGTAATCTTTAATTCTCCCCGGTTCATCTGAGAAGACGGCTCTAAATTCTAACAACAAAGATTCCAACTCTTCCTTTTCTTGTTCGGATAGACAATTCGTAGAATAACATTTTTCTTTCACTTCGGTTTTGATACTATTACTAGCCTGACATCGGTACACTTCATATTCAAGATCACAAAAATCTGTTAATAGGTTCATGGTCTGTGTGTACCTAATCTGTAAGGATTCGTAGCAATTTTCAGGTGCTTGATTATTAGAAAACCTCACTTTAAAAGCACATGCCTCCTTATGGATGGTTAAGGAAGAGTCTTTAAAATCTAATATAGCTTTATATTTACACAGCCAATCTATACCTAAAATTATGGCCACATTTAAGTTGGCTACGACAATTACAGACTGAGAAATTAATTGTTTAGAAATTTCAAAAGTTAAATAAACTTCCTCAGTAATATTTTGACTTCTTTTACCAGTAACTCCTATAATTTTCACCCCAGTTACAGGTAAGGTTGGCAAATTCCAATATTTTCTTTTAAGCTGAAATAATTCTTTAGATAAAATACTTACTTCGCTACCCGAATCGATTATAATATTTACTTCGGTATCTTTAATATAACCTTTAATAACGGGTTTATAAGTCATATTCTCCCTTATCTGATTGCTTTCCTGAAGTAAATCTTGTTGCCAGTCACCTTCCTTTTGGCAGCTTAATGATAAATTGCAATTGGGTCTTGTATAATTTTGACTAACAGTTCCCTTTAGTTGACCCGTACTAAAGGACTTTACTAGTTTTCCGAACTTTCTATGATAACGTCACCTACAACTTGACCTTCATTAATTACTTGAGGATGTTTTATCTCGTTATTGTTATTGTGTAATTTCCGCATTTTAGAGTTATTACCACGATTTTGTTGGCTCTCTTTATCTTTAGACTGCCGTTTTATATAACAAAACCGGCTATGATTGTTGTTGTTAAATTTTTGTGGTTCTGAATTATTATTATTTCGAGGATTGTCATTTCTACCAAATCTAAATTTCTCGTCTTCCCGTCCTCTATTAAGTATATCTAACTGTTCTAAATATCCTAATAATTCGCAAGGTTGTGACCATTCCCTTTCTATCATTCTTTCCTTTACAAAATACGGTAACCTACTAATTAGGACTCGTATTAGATGACTTTCAATAATTGGTTCTTCAATTAATTTAGCACGGTTTAAATGCCATTCGAAATAATTCCTATAACCTCCCCACCGTTTAGAATATGGAGGAGGGTCTAACAACTCTAAGGTTAAGTGTTGTTGTTTTCCTCTTGACCAATAATCTTGTTTAAACTGCTTAACGAAATCATCCCAGTCCCTAAATTCAGTTCTATGCAGTACTGCCCATTCCGCAGCTTATGCTTCTAAATGTCCTATTACAAATTGAATCCGTTTCTCATTACTCCATTTAGGCGATAATGAAGTTTCAAAAGCTTTTATAGAGATTATAGGGTGAAGTTCGCCTCCTGGTTTGAATACAGGAAATCGACTTGCTACATTGGAATTTGTCGTTATATCATCCCAACATTCTGCGAGAGACATAGTTGGATTTTGTTTAGATTGCAGAGACGGAGATGCATCGGATTGGCTTGCCGTGATTTCTTTATTTGTGTTGTTGTCGTCCGAGCTAGCAAACACAATGCGACTGTTTTCTCTGATTACGTCATTACTTCTACTACTTCAAATGTTTTCATTATTGTCTAATTCCGATAACCGTTTAGTAATTTCCTGTATTCGCATTTCTGTATTGGATACACGATTAGCTAATATCGATTCTTCACTGTGTTCACGATGTGAACGCTCTGTACCTTCATCAATGTTATTATCTTTGGAAGTCTCAAGGTTACTGCATATTTCGGTAATTAAATATTTCATGTTTTCTATTTCAGTATGATGTTTTTCTACTCGATGAGTTAGTATCTCTAATTCTACATTATCTATTGAAGAAATCTCTACAGGTCTGGTAGAAACCTCTTTAATAGATTCTAATAATTCTCTACGAACAGTTTCTGTTTGCATAGAAAATTCATCTCGTAACTTATCGTTATTTTTCTCTATTTTATTTACAACTAAGACATTGACATTATCTAGTCTCTTGGTTAAGTCAGTAATATCATTTCGCATGCGAACTTTTTCCTCACGCGATTCCTGGATATGTTCTTCTAACCTTTTACAATTATCAGCAATCTTATTACTAAGTCCTACTAGTTTTTCCTGCATTTCAACTTTAGATGCCTCTATTTTATCACTTAATTCTCGACTGGTTTCATTAAGATATTCCTGTAACCTGTCTGTCGATTTTGTTAGCTCCCCTTTAAGTTCCTCTTTTGATCTAGCCGTAGATTCTTCGTTAGACTGTTTTAATTCCTGTTTTAGTTCCTCTTTTAATCTAGTAGTGGATTCTTCGTTAGACTGTTTTAATCTAGCAGTAGATTCTTCGTTAGACTGTTTTAATCTAGCAACAGATTCTTCGTTAGACTGTTTTAATTCCTCTTTTAATCTAGCAGTAGATTCTTCGTTAGATTGTTTCAATTTAGCGATCGCCCTAAAAAGGGATCTCATGCTCCTATCGGACATAGACTGCTCTTCATCTGACATTTCACTTCCCGACATTATTGTAAGATATTAACTAGTTACACACGCAGACTTGTAATGAACAATCCTATAAAAGCACACTCCCTACATACAACACTCCACTTCCAACTTAAAACAGACTCATCGGACACTAATATTTTAATTTGTAGTTCTCGATGATCAGGGTGCTGCTATGGGATGCAGATGTAACAGCCGTCGATGCAGCCGCTGAGATGCTGCGACCTCGCTTCCGCAACTGGCAGGACGCTGAGTCGAACACCCGAGACGTCACTGGCTGCAACCACGCCCGGCCGCACCGTAGACAGGCGAAGCCCTCAGCAACATCTCTAATACCAGCCGGAAGAACGCCCCTCAGCTGACGTACTGGGCCTGTTAGTTTAGGAGAAAAAAGGTTGTCGGGGTTTGCAGCGTTCAGCTGCTGCCCAACAGATGCGCCTTCTCGTAGAATAACTGCGTGACCGTACTGCTTGGCTGCGCTCTGTCAGCTGCCCACACCGGCGAAGTCGCCGCTGGCTGGTAAAGGCTCCACGAAGACTCTCGTTGACTTCAGAAGGACTCTTGATGTTTTAATTGTTTCGTACCTGTGTGCCTTAGTTGCACACAATTCCTGCTTATAAGGTCGCCACGGTGTAGTGTAACGACGTAAGTTTTGTATAAATGATTTTCTTTTGACATATGACCATGTGCGGACTTCGTCACCTACGTCAGTTACAACACACTTCAAAATTATTTAAACTCTTTCTAAATTGTCTCTGAATGGTTCTTGAACGAAACTGTAAAACATCATTTGAGTCGTATGCGCAGAATTACGTCACTCGGGTCAATCGGTTTGCGTAAACTTTTTCAATTTTAGATGTCGTTTGTTTCTCCTCAGAAATTATATTGATACACGTTATCTGATTTAATCGATATTAGAACCACATTGAATAAACTTTTGAGATTCAAAGTCGCGATGAACGCAGTCAAAATTCAATAATCTTGTCAAATATATTGTTAATTCATTCACATAATTCTTCATAAATAAATCCTCAGAACACATATTTCAACTTTAGTAGCATCCACTAGTTTATTATCTTCCTACATACAGACGTGAACCTGAGCTTTGACAAGATAGGACTGACATTTTCAATAAGATTAAACTCTCTATCACGTCACTGTTGTACAAAACATTACAAATTATTCATTTTCAACTTTTAGAAGCACGACGCAACAACTCGGTTTCAGAATCTTCTGTTGCTCTTTGGCTGTCGACCCGCGACGTATAGTGGCCAGCAATTTTCTCTCCGGTCCCGGCAGCGAAGATGCTGTCTACGTTCGTTGCGCCGCCCTCTCCGTATATGAAACATAAAAAATAAATACAAAAACTTTAGACAATTCACAACCATTACAAATATTACAAAAATACATAAACAAAACTAAATTAAACTTATATTTACCTGCAAACTGGGCTGACACTGGTGGATGGGTGACGCTTCAATTTCGCGTCCCACTACAAGAGGCGGCATTGTTAGGAACGGATTTGACAAGGTTAGTGTTAAGGGGTGGCCGAATGCCCTTCCTGCCGCCAGCTCGTACCCCCCGGGACGAAATTAGGGTACCCCAGCTGTCTGTGTCTACTGTCATTCACGGAATAGTGCGAACGTGTTCAGATGTCTGCAACTCGTGTAACTAAGGCTGAACATGGGGACCAGCCCGGTATTCACCTAGCGGGATGTGGAAAACCGCCTATAAACCACAAGCAGGCTGGCCAGCACACCGACCGACGTCGGTAATCCGCTGGGCGGATTCGATCCGGGGCCGGTGCGCCTACCCGAGTCCAGGAAGCAGCGCATTAGCGCCCTGTTTTTTTTTCTTTTTTTTTGATTGGGAGATTGATCAGGTAGTGGGCTGGCGGAGGCAAGGTGGGCAGGGGTCGCGACCCGAGGCCTGTCCACGATGTTTACCCCTGAAACGTCCCCTTTAGAACGATTATACATGACTGTGTTTAACCTGACACACAATATTTTTAGCGCAACGCAATCTGACTTTCAGAAATCCCTACAAAAGAATGGCCCTGACTAACATTAACCTATGCATTTCACAAATCGCTTACCTCACAAAAATCTTGGTTACTCGAACTACCTACTGCAATACAGCGGGCGCCACTACTGCCAGCTAAATAAAAGATTCAAACTATGGAAGGCACTAACTACTGATAGGGATAGTTAGCAAATGAAAGATATTAATAGAAAACAAACACTGTATTTACCTTAATAGTCATAATATATATAGCAGTTCATGACAAATTACAAAACTCCGCCATCTCTCTCCCCACATCCACCACTGCTGGCGGCTCACCTCCAACTGTGCAACGCTACGCGCTGTTCACAGCCAGCTGCCTAACACTACAATGGCGAGTATTACAACAATGCAAAGCAGCCACAGACTGCACACAGCACAGCCAGTGATTTTCATACAGAGGTGGCGTTACCAATAAAAAAACCTAAACAGCCTACTTACATAGCCCCCATGCTCCCCACAAAAAATTTTACAAATTGTTCTGGGCACTGGGCAATACAGATTTGTTAAAATTTTTCATAATCGTAATTACAATAACAAAGAAATCAAATGCACACACTTATTGATACAAAGTTGGTCAAAAGCTAAAATTTTCTCACAGTCCATAAAGATAGTTCTGATCATTCATCATAATAGTAATTATAGTTTTTTTTCACAAAGTCTCATTAGTAAAAGAAATTGTACACAGAAGTAGTGGATTTCTATGCAGTCTTGAAGAAGTAGTGTTGTCCTTCCATCGGAAAGACAGTGCTGACTCTCAACATGCAGACAGGTAATGGGCCACAACAGAGTAAACCCACAGCAGAGTCAGTCGAAGTTTTGAAGAGTATTGGTAGGTAGGTCATCACAGAGTAGACCCACTGTAGTCCTGGTAGAGATTGTGGTATTGGTGGGCCACCAGAGGTGCAGACCCACTGCAGTCCTTGTAGAAATAATGGTACTGGTGAGTCAGCAAAGGTGTAGACCCACTGTAGTCCTTGTAGAAATGACCAGCAGCCATCTGTTGTGACTGTGCAGGTACACAATCACCAATGAAGAGTCTTGCAGATAATAGCAAGTCCATAACCATCACTTGTGCACTCACAAAGTGTTTGGAATTGTCCTTAGAACCAGCAATGCTGTTATCCAGTCCCTTGCTGAATTATTAACACACGTGCAAACACTAACGGTCCCTACTTCTCACATATTGTCCATATGCTATGACCAACAGAAATGTGTGCAGTGAAATGGAACTTACAAGTTACTTAATTTGATGAGCTGGTGTCAAGTACAATTTTATAACATAAGAACACAATAACAAAGGTACAAAACGCATCATTAAAAACATAATAATACAGATAACATTTGTAGTAATAGGGGCTTCACAAAAGAATAGAAATAAACATATACATCAGTGTTACAGGAATTATGACATAAGTAAATACATAAAAGATCAGAATAGCTTTTGAAACATCACCTTCACATATGAGCAACAAAACAGAATAAATAATGTCTCAACATCTTTACAGAGTAAATAACATAGTATTAGGAAAATTCTACAACATAGCTCTCATCAGCTAAACACATTAAGACAGGAAAAACACAAATACACAAGGGCACACAAACATATAGAGGGATGACACAAAAGGAAAGGACAGGGTTTGTTTTACTGCAGTATTTTGCATGGAGATCTCCCTTTGTTCATCATTATTCCCAAAAGTACTATCTAAGCCGGCTTTCTGTATTCTGTTCACATCCTCTTTCAAAATAGTTTTTCTCCACTGTACACTACCTTTTTTTTTTGGCCAAACCATTTTCTTATATCTTCTCAATGCATTTCTTCCAATTCATCATAGTTAGTTTCTTATATAGTCTACCCCCTCTTAAGCTAACTTAAATCTACTGAGCTCAGATGCTAAACTAAGGGACGAGGCAATGCAGCAGCACAAAACAATTAACACAAACAGCAATGACAAAAAAATGGACATTGGCAAATCAATTGCACTATTACGACTAATATAAGGCAATGAGCAGCAAACAAGAAAAATAAATCAGTAGTAAACTGGCTTAGCAGAGTAACACAAAGTCAAATTCAGTAACACTACGCCTGGCAAACAGCAGCTTATATCTAAACATGACAAAGCTCAAGCAGAAAAAATATTACACTAAAATGGCCATGTCTAATACCTATGTCACATCTTAACACTAGAGTGATGCATCACGATAACTTACTCTACCAAAAAATTACCAAGTAGTTGAAAAGAAAATTATGTATGCAGTTCCTGTGAAGGTAAATGTCTTTTTGTGCTCCCTCATTTTTTGAAAAAAATTATTATTTACTCGATCTGTAGACAGAAAATATTTGTATTAGTACATCTATAAAATTTTATTTTAACCAACGCTGAAGTGCAGCTAGAAACTAGATATTAAACAAAATGAGTTAATAAATACATAAAGCAAGCCATATGGCATTTCTCTCAACTAGCACGACAATAGCCGTGAAATGTTTCTCATCGTTTCATTAGGCATTTTAGTAAATATCATAAATTAAGAGCTCCACAGTATAATCATATGTTTTCAAGTTCGACCGTGTCGTTTTTGTGATGCTTTCTACAAAGGAATGTCAATAACGAGGTTAATGGCCTCTTTTTTTTCACCTAATGGCTGTTTCTCCAGGTGGCTGGCACAGGTGGCCGCTCAAGACGCATTACGTCAAGGTCACTTACCTTTCTTACCGAAATATTTACGACAACAGTTTCCGGTACAGTGGCAGTCTCGTATAAAAATATTTCACAGGTTAAGAATTTGCGTTACAAATCTGTAGAAACAAAATCCTATTGATATAACAGTGTCCAAAATGTTTTCGTCGGCATTGTAATACATTCACGCATTTACATACATTTCATAACTCTTAAAGTACGATTCTTGGTTTCCAACATCCTTTTTCACAAATCAGAGTCCCTAACCACTACTCATTATTCATATACGTATTCCTCGACACTTCTTCAATATTTCATCATAATAAATACGTAGCATAATCAAATTCCTCATATACGGTAGCATCATCTTATTGATCATAAACATACCTCAGCAGCATAATACACATCGTCGTCGTAAAAATAACATCATAACACCTCAGTCAAATCTCAAAAACGTCGTAGCTTTCTGCAATAATTTCAAAACCTAAAAAAAATTCTCTGCTCATTTCAATAGTGTCATCTACCTCAAACGTACTTTAAAAATCAGGATCTCATACCAAATACATCATTCAAAGCTCTCATAGTATCACAATGGTTCCGAAAAAATATGAACAGTTCACAAAGTACAGACAAAATACAATTTCATAAGTGTGAAGTTATCCAACTGTGTAATTACGTAAACATCTGTCACTGACGTAGTAAAAAGAATGTTTGTTTCTCTGTCAAATAATCAGATAGCTGTGTAATTCTGTGTTAGAGAAATATGGTACCGATGTGTAAAGTTGTATAAGCAAATACCATATTAGCTAGGGCTCCTTGTGCTTGCCAAACACATGATACACAAAGAAAGCGTGTACCCCCCTGAGGATAAATGAATAATTATACCCTCAGGTGTTACAGATTACAGCAATGGAATGAAATGTATCACGGAAAACCCTTGTATCATTGCACTTCAAATATCTTAAAAAATAAATGTTTTAAGTGCGAAATTAATCACTCAAATACGTGTACTGTAGCGCTAAACTGTGCGTCATGTTGTAAGATAATCTCTGTGGAAGTGTCGTAGTTATCGTCCTCCGAAAGCTAAGTTCTGCAGAAGTGAATGTACTTACTCATGATAAACAAAAGTGAAATGCTTTGCGTATAGATATCGTAGTTATTATGCTTATTGGCGTGATGACGAAAGTACTGTACAGTAACGTATTGTTATGCCACGAAAAAGGCTGTCTCATTGTTGCTATACCACAAAAGATACTATTAAATCATGTTTTACTTTCCAAAATAATGCAGAAAAACTGTGCAGATATAAAACAGAAACACCGCAAAAGCAACATTGCAAATTGTCACTCATTAGTAGCGTCGTGATAAAACCGTGTAGTTGTCACATAAACTAACCATTGTGTCGACTGGTATCTCACAGAAAGTACTTTAAATCCAGTATGTATTTTCAAGTAAACGAAAATGTTGCATTAAAATCTCATTAGCAGTACCAGTATATGTTCTAAGTATGTAAGCCTGATAGTCGTTACGTAATCGTGCAACTAACAAGCAAGAATGTACACACACAATAACACTGTGTCGTCTGTTCACAATAACAATGCATTCGTAATTTCTGTTGAAATAAGTTCTCTTGGTTCTTGAATGGATATTTAACTTCAAACATTGTTGCATATTAACAGATTCTAAGTCTGACAAAGCATACTAGTAACGTGAAGTGAAAAATTTTATGGCAAAGACAAAGTTATAAAGCAGATTATCTTTCAACCGGTTTTACATGTGAAATGTGGTGTAAACCTTTACTCTTCCTAGTATGCAGAGTTGCAACTTTAATGCAATTGTCATGTGGTATACGTCGGTAAAGAATGCTAAAATTTTTCTCTTATGTTATTTTTCTCGAAGCCAGCGGGCGCAGGTGGCTGCCTGCGGTGCGAGTCATTGTCTGCCTCTTTGTTGGCGCGCGTCGTTATTGGGATTTGGAGACCTAACTTCTACAAATTCACCTTGACGAGAGGGCCCAGCTCTGTTTGAATCCCGCCAGTTCTCATGCAATTCAGGTCTGTCGTTACGATCATATCGTCTGTCGTCATGTCGGTAGTTCCTGTAGTTTCTTTCTTGTCGGTTAAGTGGTGGAGAATTTCTCCCTGAATTTTCACTGCACGGTGGACCATTGCGTCTGAAGTTATTCTGTCTCCCATGATAATAATAGTTCTGGTTTCCATATTGTCTGTTTCTATGATTGTCTCTGTTATATTCATTACTACGGAAATGCGATCTTTCTCTGTCACTATTACTCTGCCAGTGGTTGTCATACGGGTGGTGTCTGTTTTGGTCACGATTTTCGTTGTAAGAATAGACTTGTCGTGTCCAGTTATTGTTTCTGTCATCACGGAATTGTGACAGATGTGACCTGTAGTGATTGTTTTCCTGTTTTCGCATCCTGCGACTGTCTGTGTCAATTTCTAATTCTTGTAGGAGTACCTGAAAAGCTTCAATGTCGTCTTTGCAACGTCCTGCTAAAATAATATGTCGTAAATGTTCAGGCAGTTTGATTAAGCAAATGCGGATGAGTTCTGAGGGGCTGTATGGGTTTGACAGGTACTGATTCTTGTGCAACATGTCTTCAAAATATTTCACAAGACTGGAAAATTCAGATTGTTCGAAATGTTTCATCATTATGATGCTATGTTTTACTCGGTTTTGTGTAGATTGAGACCAATATGCTGAGAGGAAGGCATTATAAAAATCTCCTTCACTGTGACAATCGTGAATGACCGATCGCATTCTTACAGCTGGTTCATTCTCCAAGTAGCCACACATAAATTCTAACCTGTGCTCCAATGACCAGTTGGGAGGAAAACAATGAGAGAATTGATGGAGCCACGCTTGTGGATTAATGTCGTTGGCAGAATTCTTAAACGTTTTAAATTTACGTGTAGTAATGAACAGCTTATAGTCAAAATCATCATGTCGGCGAGTCGCATGTCGGTCATTATTACGTCGTTTCGGCGGTTCCATCTCAAAATTCGGTGTGCCTTGCCAATTTCTGACATAATTTCCGAAGTGTCCTGTGTTATTATTTTGTGGCTGTTCCGTATTTCTAAGTCCCTCTTCCCGTATTGGGGCGCGAGTGTCCTCTGAAATACGTAATTCTTGTACTACTTGTGCCAACTGATCTTGCACTTCCCGGATTTCTCTTTTGTACTGTGTATTGATTTGATTTTGATTTTGTTTGAATTTTCTAATTTGTTTATACTCTTCAGTGTCAGTGAAGGCTACAGGTGTTGTGTCATTCAGATCATCATCTACCTTTGTAGATAAGTTAGTGAACTGATCTGAAAGTTCGGCTACTTTATCCGATAGTGAAATTATTTCCTCTGTATGTTTTTCTGAACCAAGTTTCAGAGTGTCCATTTGTGTTGAAATGGTATCTACTGTGTCCTTTAAGTTTTCCTGAGTTTTTGCAAGTTGCATAACCGTATCGGTAGATGCAATTAAGTCAATTTTAGCTTGCAAGGTCTCATGATTTTCATGAACAATAGTTTGCAGTTCTTTTATGGCTGCTTCGTGATTCTGTAATGCATTTTCATGCCGCGAAAAAATAGGTTGAAAATGCTCACAAATTTGTGTTTTTACGTCATTACAGACTTTTTGACATTTCGATTCAATGTTATGTAACTCGGTAGTTAAATCTTCACGTGTTTGTTCAAGCTTATTTTCCACTAACTTTTGAAGCTTTTGTTCCATTGCGTCTAACTGTTGCTGTGTTTGTCTCTGGTGTTGTTCCATTGTGTCTAACTTTTGAAGATTTTGTTCCACTGTGCCTAACTGTTGCTGTGTTTGTCTCTGATTTTGTTCCATTTGTTGCATTAATTGCAATAATAATGTATTAGTGTCCGGAATCTGTTTCTCTATGCTTTTTGGCAGTGCATTTTCACCGGCAACATTCACATTTTGACAAGCAGAAAATGTGTCTTGACTCATTTGAGAAAACGGTGAGGACCCAAAACCTGAATCTACAGTATTAGCGAGATTGTGTCCTGTCATTTCGGATTCCTGAGGCGAGCTGTTGCCGACCGATCGATCGATAATGCTTGCCTGTTCACTAATTGTTTCACTGTCTACGCCATTATTTGCAACCCGCTCCATTTCCCTACGCGCAATTACCAAATTACTACTTTGGACATTAGTTAATTCATTACTCTGCGGCGCTAACACACTGCTTTCGTCTTCACTGTCATTTCTCAGTTTACCTCGGAGCCTAGTGTTACGTTTTTCACACGCCATTATTGACACAATATTTCACACGATAACACAGAAAAGCACAATTTGAAGAGCAAAAA
This sequence comes from Schistocerca nitens, assembly GCF_023898315.1. Classification (NCBI taxonomy): domain Eukaryota; kingdom Metazoa; phylum Arthropoda; class Insecta; order Orthoptera; family Acrididae; genus Schistocerca; species Schistocerca nitens. Next base: position 740,984,461 of record NC_064619.1, on the reverse strand, counting down.
TAGGAGAACACATTAACATAGCACTGAAAATAATATCTAGTTAATTGCAGCTGCGAAATACTTGGTGCAAATCTACATGCATGCCACAACTGTTTTACTGTACAACAATGAAAAACTACAACTACAATGGAAATTCTCTCTACAATGATGCGCTAGCAATAAACAATAGCTACACTAATTACACAAACTACAAAAAAAATCAGAAGATTCCAGTGAGGTATCCTGGCAGGGTCGCCATATGAAACGTCCCCTTTAGAACGATTATACATGACTGTGTTTAACCTGACACACAATATTTTTAGCGCAACGCAATCTGACTTTCAGAAATCCCTACAAAAGAATGGCCCTGACTAACATTAACCTATGCATTTCACAAATCGCTTACCTCACAAAAATCTTGGTTACTCGAACTACCTACTGCAATACAGCGGGCGCCACTACTGCCAGCTAAATAAAAGATTCAAACTATGGAAGGCACTAACTACTGATAGGGATAGTTAGCAAATGAAAGATATTAATAGAGAACAAACACTGTATTTACCTTAATAGTCATAATATATATAGCAGTTCATGACAAATTACAAAACTCCGCCATCTCTCTCCCCACATCCACCACTGCTGGCGGCTCACCTCCAACTGCGCAACGCTACGTGCTGTTCACAGCCAGCTGCCTAACACTACAATGGCGAGTATTACAACAATGCAAAGCAGCAACAGACTGCACACAGCACAGCCAGTGATTTTCATACAGAGGTGGTGTTACCAATAAAAAAACCTAAACAGCCTACTTACACCCCGTCTCATCCTGGGGATGTACAAAGGATGCAGTTGGTGTATTATTGTGATTTTTTTATTTTATTTATTCATTTATTATTTTTAATTTTGTTTTTTAATTTTTATTCATTTTTTATTTTATTAATTTTTTATTTTTTTTTATTTTTTAACAGTAAGGAACTGAAAACTAGTAAGTGCACTCATTGCGTCGAGTTGGGGACGCACATAACTAAAACCATGCTAATAGTTGTAGAAAAAGGCATGAAGAAAGAGAGCAAAGTGCGGGGCGAAGGAAACCATAAAACAAAACTGAAGGGTGGAATCCATACCACCATTAACCAGTGCTACATCTTGCACCGGATGGGAAAACTAAAACTGTGAAGACCTTTACGCACCGGGGACAAAAAGAGGAAATGGGGGAAATACTGCTACAGAGGGTTCACAACGAAACTCTCCATCTGCTGTATCATCCAGGTATGACTTCTCGTAATGATGAAAGTAGATCCCACGTTGTACCGTGTAGTGTTCTATCATCGTATTGTAATTTTAGCTTCTCTTACCCGTGATGTGGAGGGTCGTGGAACGCACTCCACAAAAAATTGGGAAAAATATTGTCGATACTTTGGGTTACGGAGGATCTTGCAATCTCGTTACTGCAAATAGTTCCAAAAGTCGAAAGTGTCCTTAGTGCCGTCTTGAAACAAATAATGCACTGCATGTCCACGAAGCCACGTCATTGCATTAGTTTTAGTGCGTGGGTAATACGTTTCATCCGGGAATAAGATAGTCTTGGGGTCGATAAGATGCGGCGTTACCCGAAGGAAGTATGCTGACATTTGCCTCACTAAGTGCCACACTGCCGTAGACTCGCCACAGCTAAGACGGTGTTCGTCGTTGTCTTGAACGCCACAGCTCGTGCACGTGGGTGAGTCTACCATGTGGATCGCATGTAGCCTTGATCTCGTCACCTGCTTACCGTTGACAGTGATATACCACATCGCCGTGACGTCAGTGTCCAGTGTTACGTGGTGGATTGTCCTCCACACTACTCGCCAGTTGACGTTCGGGTGCTTCCTCTCCACGACGTTATCGGGTCGTCCACGTTGCAGGACCCTATAAACCGCCTTTGCCGTCGCCAGTGGAGTCGCTGGTAAGGCAAGTCGAACGTAACTGAGTTCGAGGTAAAAGACACCGATGTAGAAGAGCGAGGAGGGGACGTGGTGTATCGGCACAGGCGGCAACAGGGAGGGCGGCGCTAGTTCTTCTATTAACAAACTGGTCAGACTGTCCGGACGGCGGTGCCATAGTTTGACTAATGTGCTCACAAATAGGGCGACCGCTCTGTCATAAACGTGATAAAGGCCAAGCCCTCCCCGATCCGGGGGAAGGGTGAGAGTGTCATATTTGATCTTGAAAAGCATTCCTGAACTCACGTAGGACCCAAAAGCCGCAAGTATACGGCGAGCTAACATCACCGGTATAGGTAATATCTGGGCGACGTGCGGAATGCGTGACGCTAAATGTGTGTTAACATACTGGGTCCGTTGGACGATGTCCAGGGCTCGTAGGCGGTTGTTGGCAATTCCAGTCCGAACATTTCGTAAAAGCCGTCGAAAGTTGTGAGCAGCGGTCCGTCGTATATCGTCTGTAAAATCAATACCGAGACATTTCAAACTATCTCTGAGCTGTAAGGGGGTGACACTGTTCTCAGACAATCCGACCCCAATGTTCATCGCCACCGATTTTGCGACGTTGATATGGCCATGCCATATTTCATTATCCAATTTAGTGCGCTAGCGGTGTCGTCACCGTTGCGGATGACAATCACCAGGTCGTCAGCGTACGCTTTACATCGGAAACTGTGGCCTCGTAACGTCATACCCGTTAGTCGTTGGCGCAGGCCGCAGAGGAGAGGTTCCATGGCCATAGCGTCAAGTAAAGTCGACAGAGGGCAGCCTTGGCGTATCGATCGAGAAATGGTGAGGGGCTGCGAAGGTCGGCCGTTGACTATCACCTTGGACGTCGCGCCACGGAGTAGTCGCATGACGACAGTGACGAATGGCTGTGGGTACCGCATATGTTGGAGGACCACTTCCAAATAGTTGTCTAAAATCGATTGCCGCCAGTGCACCCTTCAGACGACATGCCCTCGCCAGTGAGATCAAGTCACGATATTCACTGAGTGCTGTTTGAATATTATTGTCGCCTCCTAATGACGTTTGATCGGGTGAGATAACATTACGTAGGGTCTGGCGTATCAGCGCCGCCAACAGTCGAGAAAAGATCTTAAAGTCGCAGTTCAATAGCGTCAACGGGCGGTAGTCCTGCAGTCGTGAACCACCGGACGGTTTGTGAATAGGAATAATCATCCCTTCCACAAGAGCCGCAGGGAGCGGCACGTCCGTGGATAGTAGTTGGCGACAGATGTCCGTCCATCGGGAGGCTAATAAATATTGAAAAGTCCGGTAAAATTCCAAGGGGCGGCCATCAGGACCCGGAGACTTGTTGACAGCACCTTTTCTAATGGCGTCGATCACTTCTTCTTCTGTAATTTCTTCCATCAAGGCCGCTTCCATTGCCGGGGTGACGGTGCCGTAAATCGTCTGAGAGACATCCTCCAGTGCTGTCGGATCAGGGGTCTGAGCGGAATAGAGTTGGGAATAATGATTGTAGAACGCTGTGTTTATGTCTTGTTGCGTGGTGAGGCGACGACCGTCCTCCGTGTTGATGAAGCGTATCAGCGCTCGTTGGCGTCGTTTACGTTCACGAAGGACGTGGAACATTGACGGGCGTTCGCTCGGTATCCGATCCTGCGTCCTCGAGCGGATGACTACCCCCTCTAGGTGGCGTCGCATATGAGCGAGGATCTGAGCCTTAGCACGGTGGACCGCCGTTTGTCGTTCCGGAGACAGCGCCATAGCATCGCAGTCGCGCAGGACCCGGAAGTAAAAGTCAAGTGTATGTCTTCGCCAAGTAGCGTGGTCGCGACCGTAGGTTATCAACGTTCGCTTCAGTGCCGGTTTGGCGCAGTCCAACCACCAGCGGATCGTTGTGGGATATGCACGAAGACGATTTTCACACGAATGCCACGTATCCTCAACGGCTTGGCGGCAATCCGGGTACGACAGGTGAGCGATGTTTAATTTCCACGGGCTGCGGCTTCTCCACACTTGTTGCCGCCGCAGGGTGACGGCACAAATGTAAGCTGAGTGGTCCGAGAATGCTGCAGGCCACAGTTCCGCATCCTGTGTTCCAGCGGCGAGAGAGCGTGAGACATAAATCCGGTCGATACGACTGGAAGAGTGACTCGTGAAGTGCGTGAATCCTGGTCGGTGGCCGTGAAGATGTTCCCAAGTGTCCACCATCTGCAGGTCTCGAACTAGCTTCTCGAGTTCCGGGCACGGATTATGTCGTGGGAGGTGGTCTCTGGGCGCCAGTACGCAATTGTAGTCACCTCCAAACACCAGATGGTCGTGGCGGCCTGGGAAGAGCGGGGCGACGTCTTCCACAAAGAATCGTGAACGTTCGCGACGTTTGTCCGTCCCGGAAGGTGCGTAGATATTGATAAGGCGGACACCCAGTACTGTGAGTGCCATTCCTCTTGCCCCAGGCAGAAACAGGATATCGTCCGCCACTATCCCTTCCCGAAGAAGTACAGCGACACCGCTGCCTGTTGGGGAAGCTGGAGAGACGCAAGCATCGTAACCGTACATGCCTGGGAAGTCGTCGACGTACACTTCCTGGAGAAGGGCTATGTCGATGGAAGCAGAGTTCAATATATCCTGAAGCAAGGATAACTTAGCGCGCGTCCGTATAGTGTTGATGTTTATAGTTGCAACGCGATAAGTTTGAGGTCTATCCACAGCTTCCGTGTTGGCCATCAATACCCTTGTAAGGCTGTCGCGTCACTGTAACTGTTGGCGGGAAAGGATCAACACTGGTGGGGTAAATTTCCCCCCGTGTCGTCCGACACGATGGGCAAGGAGTGTTCCTCACAGTCGTCCGCCCAGTCGCCATGAAATACCATCGGCTGTTGGTGGCTGTTAGTGGCTGCTGCGGCACTCGGCGCTGACTCCCTCGGCTATGCTGGCTGGGAATCGGCAGCGGCTGTCTGCTTGTGATCCTGTTGTTCTGTGGGGTCGGAGGGGCTGAAGGCGTCACCACGGCGATCTGTTGAGTTTGAAGTTACAGCGGCCTCTGTACCGCCGGTACCGTCGATTTCCACAGTCCATGTCAGACGATCGCTGCAAACACTCGTCCGATGGAGCACGCCGCCGTCTCTTGTGTTTTCGCGGGGAAGGCTGCTTACGGACGTGTGTTTCAGTATCTGAATGTGGGTGGAGTTCTTCAGCTGCTCCGGTGTCTGAAAGAAAAGCCGCTGTCGGCACAACCCGTGGGTCAATGTCCATCCTGGCATCCACGCCTTCTGGCATGGTCGGTCAGTGATTATCTTCAGGTGGGGGCGCCATTGTAGAGGCCGGATCCTGTACTGCGGAAGCCATTATGGTCTCACCATCGGGGGCGGTTATCGGACTAATGTTGTCAGCATCGGAAAAGCTTGCTGCCCGTGTAACTTCGGCGTAATTGAGAGGAAGGGTCGTCACCGCAGAAGGAGTCATAGATTCACCTGTCGGGATTCGAGTAAGCCGTCGTCGGAGACAATCCGACCGGACGTGCCCTACTTGGCCACAAGCAGAGCAAGTGCGTGGCTGACCGTCATACATAATGATCGTCCTACATCTGCCGACGACAAGATACGACGGAACATGTTTGGTCAGTTAAATTTAATCTGTCGTACCCCGTTAAGAACGGGGTACGTTGTAAAGGTAGTCCATTTTTCGGCCATATGGCTGATCACTCTGCCGTAGGGCTGGAAAGCCGCGGTGACTACGTCCGGTGGTACTTCGAAAGGGAGTTCGAAGACGCGTATCGTACGGAGGCCAAGCCCCGCGTGATCGATAGAGACCGCCCCAATATAGCCATCTGAATGTTTGAATTTAAGATCGTTCGCATGTGCGCTCACGATTCTGTTGCACACCTCGTCACTTACTAGCTTGACGTAGACAACACTGCTCGTGATAGAGAGATGGATACCAATTATGTCTCGCGGGTCAATTTTAACGTCGTCACGTAGAAAACGTTCCACTTCAAAAGCTCGCGGTCGTGCATGATCGAGTTGAAAACTGATCTTGATGGTGGTTTGTCTGTATGAATGTGCCATGTTGCGTCGGTAGTGATGGACTCTAAACTAGCGACAACGCAGCAGTAAACAACTACGGGCACTCGCGACCGCGCGGACGGGACGTAAACAAGACGGCCTCGCCGCAGCGCTGCGGAAAGCAGACTGTTGAATTTCGCGGGTAGTTCTTCTTCTTTCTCTAGTGCCACGTCCCGCACTGACGCAGGGGCGGCATTGTTAGGAACGGATTTGACAAGGTTAGTGTTAAGGGGTGGCTAGATGCCCTTCCTGCCGCCACCCCGTACCCCCCGGGACGGAATTAGGGTACCCCAGCTGTCTGCGTCTACTGCAATTCACGGAATAGTGCGAACGTGTTCAGATGTCTGCGACTCGTGTAACTAAGGCGGAACATGGGGACAAGCCCGGTATTCACCTAGCGGGATGTGGAAAACCGCCTAAAAACCACAACCAGGCTGGCCAGCACACCGACCGACGTCGGTAATCCGTCGGGCGGATTCGATCCGGGGCCGGTGCGCCACCCGAGTCCAGGAAGCAGCGCATTAGCGCCCTCGGCTATCCTGGCGGGTGGGAATTTCGGGGGCAGTGCAGTCGGCGAAAGAAGATCCCTGGCAGGGGCAGCACAGGCTCGTCGTTTACGAGGCGCCCATGAATTTAGTAGCACGTGCAATAAATGATCGTGAACCTGTTACTTCTGTGATAAATTACAAAAAATGTTTTAACTTTAAGCAGCTAGGTTGCTTACAGCGTCATCGAGGAGACGGTACCATGGAAGGAGGTAACAACAGTAATAAAGCAAAAACAAAGCGTATTAACATCGTATTTTAATATTTGAGGTGACTACCGAGCAATATCTTGGTTCGAGAAAGAATATACGTGTATTTTCTGTCTCGTTATTTGCCCAATGCAGGGAACGTCATTAAAATATACACTCCAAGAAAATTTTGGAGGTAGAAATTGATATTCTTCTTGAATCACGACGAGCCTAGTAATCCTGCTGCTCTTTCAAGTTGTCTTTCTTATAATAACAGCCCACAGGTTATAGAGATCAACAGGCATCTAATAATCTTCACGAACGTTTGCAGAGTGAAAACAACGCGAGGTATACAAAACCAAAAAGTTACGGTTACCTAACAGTTTTCTGCGTCAGTATCGCAAAAAAGTGAAAATATCCCCATTGCGAGACGAAGTGAAAACAAATTATAGGTATTTCACATAGTAACTGCTACAGAAATGAGAACTGTGAAAGATCCGTAAGGTTTAGTTTCAGCGGAAGTGACATCTGCGACGGACACCTACATCCTTTAAGAAAAAGCTACTCGTAGCTTCTGTAGCAGCAGGTGTATCTAACGCTGGACCATGCACATTTGGATGATAAAGCACTGCCACGATTCATTTATTTTTAAAGAGAGTTCAATTAAACTTGAACTATGCTACTGCGTGTAAAAAAAATACAAAAGAGGATTAAGATAGATACATATGCCTTAAACTCAGGTGACAAGTGTGTGATCGCCTTTTGGTTGGCGTAGTGCATCAACTCAACACAAGGACTCAACGAGTAGTGGAGTAGTGGGAAGCCCCGTGCAGAGATATTGAGCCATACTGCCTCCATAGCGGTCCATAATTGTGAAAGTTTTGCTGGTGCAGGATTTTTTGGACTAACTGACTTCTCGATTATTTAACATAAAGCTTCCATAGGATTCATGTCAGGTGATCTGCGTAGCCAAATTATTCACTAACTTTGTCCAGAATGTTGTTAAAACCAATCAGGAAAAACAGTCGCCAGGTGACGTGGTGCGTTTTATCCATAAAAAATCCATCGTTGTTTGGGAACATGACGTCCGTGAATGGCTGAAAATGGTTCTCCAAGTAGTCAAATGTAACCATGTCCAGTCAATGATCGGTTCAGTTGCACCACAGGACGCAGTCCACTCCTTGTAAACACAGCCCACATCATTATGGAGCCACCTCCAGCTTGTACACTTGGATCCATGGCTTCGTGGGGTCTGCCCCACGCTCGAACCCTAGCATCACTTTTAACCAACTGAAACTGTAACCAGTCGTGCAGGGTCCAACCGTACTGTCATGAGCCCAGGAGAGGCACTACAAGCAATGTGCTGTTAGCAAAGACACTCGCGTCGGTCTTCTGTTGCCGTACCCCATTAACACCAAATTTTGCCACACCGTTCTAATGGATACATTCGTCGTACGTTCCTCATCGGTTTCTGCGGTTATTTCACGCAACGTTGCTTGTCTGTGAGAACTGACAACTCTACGCAAACGCCGCTGCTCTCGCCGTTAAGTGAAGTCGGTCACCGCATTGTCCGTGGTGAGAGGTAATGCGTGAAATTTGGTAATCTGGGCACGCTCTTGACACTTTGGTTCAAAATGGCTCTGAGCACTATGGGACTCAACTGCTGTGGTCATAAGTCCCCTAGAACTTAGAACTACTTAAACCTAACTAACCTAAGGACAGCACACAACACCCAGCCATCACGAGGCAGAGAAAATCCCTGACCCCGCCGGGAATCGAACCCGGGAACCCGGGCGTGGGAAGCGAGAACGCTACCGCACGACCACGAGATGCGGGCGACACTTTGGATCTCGGAATATTGAATTCCGTATCGATTCTCGAAATGGAATGTCCCATGCATCCAGCTTCAATTGTCATTCCGCGTTCGAAGTCTGTTAACTACGGCCGTGACGCCAGAATCACGTGGGGAACCACTTCACATGAAACACCGGAGTACAAATGACACGTCTGTCAGTGCACTGTTCTTTTATACCTTGTGCACGCAGTACTACCACCACCTGCATACCAGGGTTGGAACTTTAATACTGGCAACTATTTATTTACAGGTCGTACAAAATAGATACGTGTTTCAAAGTTTTACTGACCTTCAGAGCAGTCACCAGCGATGTGGAAGTCGAAGGATACTTTTAGCAGTGCCAGATGTGTTGAGAGTTCGAGCGGCGCGTTCTATTGCCCGACGAATTTGTATCAGTTCTGAAGCGAATCCCTTGAATTGTTTCCTTCAGTTTGTAAATTGAGTTGAACTCACGAGGGCTTAAGTCAGGGGAGTGCAGCAGGTGGCATAGCACTTAGCAGCCCCATCAGTCAAACAAATCAGTAACAGCTTGCACAGTACGCGCTTGAGCATTGTCCTGCAAAATGATGGTCAGGTCCTGCAGAAAGTGTCATCACTTCTGTCTCTAAGCTGGTAGTAGGTCGTGTTCCAAAAATGAACGCATATCCACATAAACTAGTATGACATGGTTTCATGCAACTACTCAGCATACACTTGCACATACATACATCAAATATTTACAAAAAAAAAAAAAAATACACAGCCACACACCGATTAATAGTGTGAGTTTGGGAGGGTTCCGATCCTGTCCCCACAGACGAACCGTTTGTTGTCATAACAGGACAGAACTACTTCCAACTGTAGTGCAGTATGTACTGCCTGCTTATAAGTAAAGGGAAGCTCCTCATAAACATTTATTGTCAGCTGTAATTATCGTATGTCACCGAAATTTGTTAAATATGATTATGCGCAAATGTGGAACCGAACTACACTGAAAGATCCAGAATGAGATTTTCACTCTGCAGTGGAGTGTGCGCTGATATGAAACTTCCTGGCAGACTAAAACTGTGTGCCGGACCGAGACTCGAACTCGGGAACTTTGCCTTTCGCGGTCAAGTGCTCTTGCCCGCGAACGGCAGAGGTCCCGAGTTCGAGTCTCGGTCCGGCACACAGTTTTAATCTGCCAGGAAGTTTTACACTGAAAGAATTTCCAATTTTGACCACTAGCTATACATCTGGTCCTGTACACCCTCTCATCGGCATCTCCAGTGTTCGTATTGAACATTGTGTAAGTGGCAGTTAATAATAAAATCATCATTATGCCTTTCTCACTTGTCTGACCTTTTTTGTCCATACCATTTCTAATCCGTTACATATGGAAGCATTTCCTTACGTCTCTCTTGTATTCATTACGCTAAATGTGCACTGGCGGCCGTAATTGGAACTAATGTTTTTTCGAGCAGAAATCGGTTCTGCATTAATGCATTAGAATCTCTACGACGTATCGCTGCCATAACACAATGACAGCCCGAACAAGATCTCTGCGAGTAACTGCAGTTTAATTACAACCACGTGGTACTTGAAAAGCTCTCGATCAGAACACTACTTGGTACATCAAATGTAAAGCAACGGCCGCGCGGGATTAGCCGAGCGGTCTATGGCGCTGCAGTCATGGACTGTGCGGCTGGTCCCAGCGGAGGTTCGAGTCCTCCCTCGGGCATGGGTGCGTGTCTTTGTCCTTAGGATAATTTAGGTTAAGTAGTGTGTAAGCTTAGGGACTGATGACCTTAGCAGTTAAGTCCAATAAGATTTCATACACATTTGCACATTTTGTAACGCAATGTCATTGCACTCGATAAGGCACCTCTTGTAATACTTCGTTGACATAGTCTTTGAGGCAGCAGCACCATTCACATCCTTAACCCATTTCCAGCCTCTTTTCCCATGCTTGTATTGTATACAGAAAAAAGAATGCATGAGATTAAATTTATTTACTTATATTTTGAAAGAAATGTAGTTACTTTGTATAGAATGATCAGAAAAATAACGTGAATATTGTATACAGAATGATCAGATGGAAAAAGTACTGTACATGGAACGAGGAGATAGAAAATGTAAATATGTCACGTGACTACTACACAGTCACATGACTATTGCCTAAGATGCGGGCGGTTACCCTGACTGACGTTGGTCAATGCTGGTGATTATGAGTTGCGCAAGTGTGTAACTGAGACTGGGTGCGGTAAGATCGTCATTTAGGCCAGAACCCGTGGTGTTATCCTACTTGTTATCAGTTGCAGCATTATTATATCACGAGCCCATGTTGATAACACGAGTGTTTTGGGAGAGTGCTGGCAGGAAGTGATGTGACGCCCAGAGTTTAAATGCACTCATACCTGCCCTGCTGTCCTTCTCTTCACTTCCGAAATCCATTTGATTCGATGCCAAATCTATGCTGATTATCAGAAGAACGATCAAATAAAATGTAAATATTATATTATTAGCCAAGAGATCCCATCTGGGTTTTATCGGTCGCCTAGTGCAAGACATTTTACTTGACGCCACTTTGTCGAGCTAGTGCGTCATTGATGGAAAAGCTGAGGACAATAAAACACAAAAACCCTCGCCCCCTCCTCCACGCCTCCCGAAGCGGATACCTCTGATCCGGCAGGGAAACGAACACGGGCCCCTGCGTGGCAGTCGGTCTTGCTGACTACTCAGCTATGGTATAGGACAAAAGAACGATTATATGTGTTATCTAAAGAAATTTGTAATCAGAGTGACGATTTCTTGGAAGGAGGGAAGCATGTTATCCTTGATTGAGTTTCGTCGACGTATGTAGATGTAACTGCGTATGTCCCCTGGGAGTGTATTGGTACCATTGCTGCTCACATTGTATATTAAAGATATGACAGACAATACTGACAGTTAAAAGATATACAGAGATCTTCCAATTCGACTGTTTTTGAGAAGTATTCGCTTGATTACTTCTTGCTCTACTGGCCAGCTTACTAGCCGCACATGATTTACATGCCATTCTGAAGGGAAGTCTACAAAGAAACAGGGCAAGGACACAACGAGTTTGACTTAATAACAACTGAGAGCCTAAAATTCTACTTACAGGTGTCTATGTGTTGTGTAATTGTCCTACCATTAAACGGCGGATGTAGCAGACCAGACCACATAGCGTACAAACGTCAGAATTGAAACCTGAAAGCTTATTGCGTGGATTAATACCCATCTTTATAACTAATGCCACATTATATCACACTACAAGTGCTCGCTTACGTTGTTAGACACGAACTCTCTTCTGTCCGAGCAAAGATATTGCTTTTTGAATCAGTGTCCCCATAGATCGATAAATGAGTCAGAGACTTAACATACCGAATCCTGTTATAAGAATATATATAGAGATCGAAACTGTAGATACCTAATGCTGAACGAACTATCTGAGAAGGCAAAAAATGCATCTGCAGAAGGCAGTGAAATGGAGGAAAGGAAGAATTGTAGTCCTCATTTCATTTTTACGTAGTATAATTAGAAATGTAACTCTGCCAGGTAGTACATCATTAGAATATAATCTGTGACTACATAAACAGATATAAGTGAGAAATAATGTTTACGTTAGCTAGAAAGCGATATGTATGACTGAAGATAGCTTGCATTCAGAGTCTGAATAGTTACTGTAGTGTACGGCTCACCGAACGACATATAAACATAAAAAATTACGTTATAAACACATTCGTGAAAGTATATTTAAAAAAGTGACAAGATTTGTTTGCTATAGCAAAGGAATATCAAGTTGAAACGAAAATATAGTCAGTTTACAATTTAGCATGATGGAAATAAGCTCATCTGACGTAAAAGAGATGCTACAAGCAGCTAAGCTGGCAAATAATACATCAAGTAAAGAATATATGGTTTTCAATATTTAAAAAAATGAGAAGTAGTTATCTATAGCGAAATAAGTGACACGGTGTATACATGACATAAAATGTATACATGGTCTGGGAACGACTTATATAAAGTAGGAATAGTAGTTAAAAAAGGGGGGGCAGTTAATATTGGCTAAAAATATATCTGGCTAAAAATATAACGTTCTCAATAAAATTGAAACATTTAAAACAATGAACAAAAATTGTTTGTTACCGCAAACGTAAATGACAGAGTGTAATTCTGACATAGTGATAGAATGCACAATGAAACAACGGCCAGTTAATCTCGAATCGTGGTCTGAGGTAGTCTAACATAAATTTTTCTACCAGTGCAAACAAAAAAGAGGAGGCAGTACTCAGTCGTCTTACAGTGGCAAAACCCAAGGGTAACACGCTTGTGATGTTATTAAATATTAAAAATATAAAGATGTGTTATTTAGTATATTGGCATCTGATTATTTATAACATAAGTCGTTGACCTCTTAGCCACAAACAATCCAGAGCTAATAGAGAGCATCATGACTGATGTAGGGATTAGTGATTACAAGGTCGTTGTAGCTAGGCTCAATACCGTTTCTTCCAAATCCACCAGAAACAAACGCAAAATAATTTTATTTAAAAAAGCGGATAAAGTGTCACTAGAAGCCTTCCTAAGAGACAATCTCCATTCCTTCCGAACTGACTGTAGACGAGATGTGGCTCAAATTCAAAGATATAGTAGCAACAGCAATTGAGAGATTCATACCTCATAAATTGGTAAGGGATGGAACTGATCCCCCATGGTACACAAAACAGGTCCGAATGCTGTTGTAGAGGCAACGGAAAAAGCATGCGAAGTTCAGAACATGAAATCTCTAAGATTGGCTAAAATTTACAGACGCGCGAAATTTGGCACGGACTTCAATGCGAGATGCCTTTAATAGGTTCCACAACGAAACATTGTCTCGAAATTTGGTAGAAAATCCGAAGAAATTCTGGTCGTATGTAAAGTACACAAGTGGCAAGACGCAGTCAATACCTTCCTTGCGCAGTGCCGATGGTACTGTTACCGACGACTGTGCCCTTAAAGCGGAGTTGTTGAACGCAGTTTTACGAAATTCCTTCACCAGGGAACGAATGTAATGTTCCAGAATTTGAAACACGAACAGCTGCTAGCATGAGGTTCTTAGAATTAGATACCTTAGGGGTTGCGAAGCAACTCAAATCGCTTGATACGGGCAAGTCTTCAGGTCCAGATTGTATACCGATAAGGTTCCTTTCAGATTACGTTGATACAATAGCTCCCTACTTAGCAATCATATACAACCGCTCTCTCACCGATAGATCTGTACCTACAGATTGGAAAATTGCGCAGGTCGCACCAGTGTTTAAGAAGGGTAGTAGGACTAATCCATCGAACTACAGACCCGTATCAATGACGCCGGTTTGCAGTAGGGTTTTGGAGCATATGCTGTATTCAAACTTTATGAATCACCTCGAAGGGAACGATCTATTGATACGTAATCAGCATGGTTTCAGAAAACATCGTTCTTGTGCAACGCAGCTAGCTCTTTATTCGCACGAAGTAATGGCCGCTATCGACAGGGGATCTCAAGTTGATTCCGTATTTCTAGATTTTCGGAAAGCTTTTGACACCGTTCCTCACAAGCGACTTCTAATCAAGCTGCGGGCCTATAGGGTATCGTCTCAGTTGTGCGACTGGATTCGTGATTTCCTGTCCGGAAGGTCGCATGTCGTAGTAATAGACGGCAAATCATCGAGTAAAACTGAAGTGAAATCAGGTGTTCCCCAGGGAAGCGTCCTGGGACCTCTGCTGTTCCTGATCCATATAAATGACCTGGGTGACAATCTGAGCAGTTCTCTTAGGTTGTTCGCAGATGATGCTGTAATTTACCGTCTAGTAAGGTCATCCGAAGACCAGTATCAGTTGCAAAGCGATTTAGAAAAGATTGCTGTATCGTGTGGCAGGTGGCAGTTGACGCTAAATAACGAAAAGTGTGAGGTGATCCATATGAGTTCCAAAAGAAATCCGTTGGAATTTGATTACTCGATAAATAGTACAATTCTCAAGGCTGTCAATTCAACTAAGTACCTGGGTGTTAAAATTACGAACAACTTCAGTTGGAAAGACCACATAGGTAATATTGTGGGGAAGACGAGGCAAAGGTTGCGTTTCATTGGCAGGACACTTAGAAGATGCAACAAGTCCACTGAAGAGACAACTTACACTACACTCGTTCGTCCTCTGTTAGAATGTTGCTGCGTGGTGTGGGATCCTTACCAGGTGGGATTGACGGAGGACATCGAAAGGGTGCAAAAAATGGCAGCTCGTTTTGTATTATCACGTAATAGGGGAGAGAGTGTGGCAGATATGATACGCGAGTTGGATGGAAGTCATTAAAGCAAAGACGTTTTTCGTCGCGGCGAGATCTATTTACGAAATTTCAGTCACCAACTTTCTCTTCCGAAAGCGAAAATATTTTGTTGAGCCCACCCTACATAGGTAGGAATGATCATCAAAATAAAATAAGAGAAATCAGAGCTCGAACAGAAAGGTTTACTTGTACGTTTTTCCCGCGCGCTGTTCGGGAGTGGAATGGTAGAGAGATAGTATGATTGTGGTTCGATGAACCCTCTGCCAAGCAATTAAATGTGAATTGCAGAGTAATCATGTAGATGTAGAAAGCACACACGTATGCTGAATGTAGATAGTGTACATTGAAATTCTGAGTAGTAATACATGTCACCTCCAAATGGTACAAAAATATAATTCATTTCCACGACAAAAGACAAACGTAAAGATATATGAAGCAAATTTAATACATTTTTGATAACTTTCTCCTACTTTTCAAGACCATCTGTCAACGTAAATACGAGACTGGAGAACTATCACAGTGCATTATGTAAACAATAAGCCGCTGCAACATTAGGTATTAGTTCCTGCATCATCAACGTGTGACATCATAGCGTGTTAACAACAATGCCATGTTCTGGAAGCACTGCATTGTATGACAACCTCCAATTGCTATTTACGGTTTTGGAGTATTTTTGTTATACTTTTTGACACGATTATCTCCCTCTTTCCAACATTTTCAACTGAAGACACATGTAAATATGAGAGGGGACAATTAGTACAGCGCATTTTTTTAACAAAATAAACTCTCGATACATACCAAGTCTACGAGCATGAGTTGTGTGTTAAGAACAACGACATCATAGCTTTTAAAGAAGTAATGATGTTGCTGTAAGACTGCCATAGAGCGGCCTGGCACACTAAGATTACAGTACACTCTTAAATAATGGCGGAAAAATTCAAGAATGTACACACACAATACATTACTAAATTTACATTCAGGAGGAACACAATTGGAAGATGCTTTATTGAAGAGAAAAATAACAAAAACGTACAAGACTGAGTATTTCATGTAATTATACGCATGTTAACTTTTATATCTACTTGAATACTCTTAAAATCACACTTAAGTAACTGGCAGAGGGTTACCGAACCACCTTCACAATAATTCTTTATTATTCCTATTTCGAATAGCGCAAGGAAACGAGTACCTATATTTTTCCGTCTGATATCTCATTTCTTTATTTTATTGTGATGATCTTTTTTCCGTATGTAGGTCAGTGTCAACAACATAGTTTCTCTTTCAGAGGAGAAAGTTGGTGACTGAAGTATCGTGAGAAGATCCCGCTGCAACGAAAAGCGCCTTTGTTTTAATTATGTCCACCCCAAAACTTGTTTGGCTTCCGTGACACCCACTCCCCTATTTCTCGATAGTACAAAGCGTGACTAGTAGGACAAAGTATGTGTGACCCCACTCTACAATGTTGCCAGATGTATCCAAGATAGCGGCGACGACATCATTCAAAATGGTGGCTTGTGGACTTGGCAACAGTGCATGACTTCATCCAAGATGGCGGTAGTGTCGCCAGCTGATGACCTATGTACCATTATCCAAGATTGCGGCTTTTGGCGCCTCCTCCCCCCCCCCCCCCCCCCGCCACAGCCATGCCCACCTGGTGGGAAATTTGAATTTTCGACATTTCACATGATGCCACGTCATCCTCTTGCAAAATGGACGGGAATTTCGAATTTTCGAGGGAGTTATGTGGTGTTGCCCCCACTAGAGACTGCTCATGATGTCATTCAATTCGAATATAATTTGTTTAAATTTCGATACATTTGTATAAATTTGTTTAAATTTGTTGAAGTTTTTTAAATTTACGTACAGCATTAGTGGCTTAGTGTGATGTTACCACCACAAGAGGCTGAGATATCTGTGCTTGTTTAGCTGTTGGTGTTGAAGGAGCATGTGTTCTATGAAAGAGCTCTCGGTGCCAGAGAGGTGTAGTTTTAAACTCTATATTACATGGACTCATTCAGCTGAGAACTGCACCCACAGCTACCTACATGAAGAACAGAAGCGAGAATTAATGCTTGAATATATGAAGAGGAAGAATACAGTCCTGCAATAATTGCTTTGCACCGAGATGCATTGCACAACACATGGAAACATCTGTCTCTGCTGTAACTCTTTCATTTCTAAAATCTACATATAAGCTCCCACCGCACAACAGAGAATTACCTCCAGCAGACCAAAGAACTGAGCTAGTTCGCGAGTTCAACACTGTAGGCCACGTGATTGTGCAGTTCAGTCAATAGGAGCACAGCATCATGATGACATCACATGTTTTCCCAGATGCACTATTGGCGGGAATTTCGAATTAAGGCAGGAATTTCGAATTTTGGCAGGAATTTAGAATTATGGAGGGAACTTCTTTGTCCCAGGGCTGTGCTGATGTACCCACCCTACCTGGGAATGGGCGAGAAAAGGAATCAGCCTGTCCTGGGCAGCTTCAGAGAGGAAAGAGTGTACTTTATTTATTTTTGGAACAATTTATGTAGGGACGGATTTCACCTAGTTTATTTATTATGCTGATAGAGCATTATGCTTGGGGTCAGAATATATATTTTACAGACCTGGAAACTACTCATAAATAATGCTGTACGCTGATGTGCAGAGTCACAAACAACTCGTAAATTACCGAAACAATCCAGTACACAGCATTCAGATGTGCAAACTATTCATTGATCACCAAAATAATGCATGTGTAGTGCTATGCAAACACGCTCACAATGCTTAAACAACCGAAAATAATGCAGTGCACAAACATTCAGTGCACTTAAAAAACGCATCCTATCAGCGACTTGAACCCTGATTCCTCTGGATGGAAGTCCACCCCCTAACAGATGAAAACTGTCCAGATGCGGGGGAGGAAGGTTAAGTTAGTGTACTTTTTTATTTTGGTCGGAAAACTGACGCAAATATCGATCCAAATTACGTAATTAATCGCAAAGATCGGTTCTAATTTACACAACTATATGCATAGTGCCGCACAATGTGGTGTCACTGATAGACGCCACACTTGCTAGGTGGTAGCCTTTAAATCGGCCGCGGTCCATTAGTATACGTCGGACCCGCGTGTCGCCACTGTCAGTGATTGCAGACCGAGCGCCACCACACGGCAGGTCTAGAGAGACTTCCTAGCACTCGCCCCAGTTGTACAACCGACTTTGCTAGCGATGCTACACTGACAAATACGCTCTCATTTGCCGAGACGATAGTTAGGATAGCCTTCAGCTACGTCATTTACTACGACCTAGCAAGGCGCCGTATTCAATTGATATTTATTATGTGAAGCATGTACCGTCAAGAGCGATGTACACCAATTATGGATTAAAGTTAAGTATTACAGCAACTGCGTCCGTTTTTCTAAGTTCTCATTACATTTAACTGTTCCAGACCTCACGCCAGTCTGCGTGTAATTAAACGCGTGCATTTCGGCCTCCTCTAGCAATACGGTGTTGGCTCTTCTGCCAACACAGCACACTAGGACGGCATAAAATAGCAATACGGTGCAAAAACTGACGATACCATTCCCTGTGAGCCGTGAGTGGCTCGAGTTCCCGCCATCATGTATTTTACACCTTGTTTTTAACGTACTTCCACCTCACTACGTTAATTTAAATTACTACTGTCACTGAGTTGCTGCTTTGCCTGACTGTGAGCGGCGTTAGCAGCGCATATCGATATATCCCCTCTCGTAGTACCTTTGCTCGACTGCTATTACTCCCCAGTCATTGTCTGTTGTAAGCGAGTTCAGGTCGCGCGTTCGGGCTGACAGTCAGTTGGAACACGTCCGGACCTGTCAGTCGGAGAGTTGTAATTCGGCAATAGTGCATTCGGGTTGGAGCAGCAGTGAGGTCTGAGTCGACATGGCTCGCCCGACCATTGCCGCCACGCATCACTTGAGCCGGGCCACGCTCTTGGTGGATCGTCGGTCGGTCGTTCTACCGGACGACGCGTTTTGGCTCGCCAATCGTTCATGCGTCGCCTCTGTGTGTGTGCATCGACTCCCGATTTGTCTTCATGTGTGTTTATTTACTGTCGGGTATCGTTCAGGTCTTCGTGCAGTGTTTGTCAGGTTGTGTGTGTAGTTGGCGTTATTTCCACTGACGACTAGTTTAGATGTTGTCGGTCGGTCGGTTGTTGCGGACCAGGGAGGGTAACTCCGCGCGGTGCAGTGAGCTGGGTCTGCTGGCGGTCCCTGCGCAGTGTCAGAGCGTGTGTGGAGCTGTCCAATAGCTATGAGCTTCGTGGTTCACCGACCCATGACGTCAAAGTCGAGTAGTGGTTTCAAGTACCCAAGCCACGTTCATTCACGTTAAGTGGTTCGTTTCGGTGGTTCACTGTTGCGGAGGTTTTCCTGTGAGCAAGACCAAGTGTTTCTATTGTGGAAATTTAGCCGCCATGTGGTGGAATTAACTATATTGGTTGACTGCAATTCAAGTGTACCAGCGGAATTTTCTGCCTTGTGGCCGTTAGTGTTCCGGTTACCTGCCCTGGCAACTAACGTAATTTCAGGCAGTGTCCATTTCTCACCTGTTGTCACTGTTGACACAGTGTGTTGTTTTGGCAGCTTAATACATATACATGTTTGATTGTGGATAATCACGCCCGTAACATTTTGTGTTTGAATTCTCATGTACCAGTTGGTGACAAGCAAGTCGTTTGTCGGTCGGTCTGTGGCTGTCCCTTGGTTGGGTTCCAACTGATCAAGTGTAGTTGGGCTCACCACCCGTCTCACCTAAGTGAACGAGGGCACACCGACCCCCTGGAGGCTTGTGAGTGCTGTTGTCTTTACTGTCTTTCTCACCAGTGTTTAATTGTCTGTTTACAATCTATCATAGCCAATGACAAAAAAAATCGTGGTTTTACTGTGTTTTATGTAAGTAAGTTTGAATTCTGGCAAGTGGATATTTGCTGAAAGGTTATTGCCGTTGTGTTGTCTTTCTTTTAGTCCGGTTTCCACTACTTAAAAATTGACGCTTATGGTTATATTTTTTTTTAAATTTTGGATAATCATATGTGGGCCTTCAGCCTTGGATGTTATTATTAAAATTACCTTTCAAGCTTAAACATTTCGTCTTGGAACCTTATTCTTGAAATTACCTTTCAAGCTTAAACATTGCATCCTTGTGCCTTTGAAAGGTTATGGTAATTTGTTTTAAAATCTTGAAAATTTTGTTCTGGGCCTTCAGTCATTTATATTGCATCTTGTTTATGTTGCCTTGAGGCTTTCAACCTAGCTGTGATATATATCTATATTTTAATTATTTTATTTGTAATTTTAACTGCGTGTTTTCAGTCGCTTGAAATTTGCCTTGTTAATTTTTAAGATTTCTTGTTTGGAGGCCTTTAGCCGTGAAAGATTTGGAGTCTGAAACTCGTAGTTGCAAAAGTTCGGCTATGTGCCGCTTTGGTTGTAAATGTGTTATTAAATTACAATAAATTACAATTTTATGGTGAATATGATCCCAACCTTATTTTGCCCTTTTTACAATCCTAATAACCTGTTCTGTCCAACGGGTTTAGCAGGCGTATCACCCTGCTGGGAAAAAATTTCGCAATACCAATCGAAACCAGCGACAGAGACACTCAGACTACACCCTACACCTACAAGCTAGGGAGATGAAAGACTGGGGTGTAGGGTACTATCTTTATTCTTTTTGGTGCGAAATACATTAAACTGACTAGATGCTGGTGTTGGACAGAGAGGAGTTTAAAAAGTATATTACCTGCCAGCATATATCATCTACCGCTGTTTGACACCAGAGTTCACTACAGACGCCTACTGAAAATCACCCTACAGCACAGGGATTCGAAGATAATACAAGCTATCACAGCTGATGGAAAAAAAAACGTCACAGTTTTAATTACACTTCGATATTGTCGTTAAAAAACCGGCACTCGGGTAATAATGCAGCACATGTACTGGGGACAAATCATTGTCGTAAAAGACTACAGAGGAGGTGGTAGTTGAACGTGCGTTCTCCTCCATGTACAATCACAAACTGCCGAAAATCGAGGCCCTCACTCCACCTACGGGATGAAAGGACCGAGGGAGAGAGCTGCACCACCAGCAGCCTCGCGACACGTGCTCGCCGCTGGCCGCCCTGATACGCTGGTCCTTCACCAACACAAAACGGGTATGATTAACTAAACAATAGGAGATAAAAGGGCGGCTTCCCCAAACGCATCTTGGTAGTCTAAGTATGGTGACACAGCCGCCCCTAATGGTTAGGGGCCGCAGCTGCGGCCACGAGCTGTCGCAGACTAGACAGGTCCCCAACGCCTCCAATAGGCCTCTCGTTCTGGGATGGAGAACTCTTTTGATTAACGTCACGTAGGACGCTCCAGCTGGGACCGGGCGAGAGCCATGGTCTCGTAGTGAACTCGCCCGCCGTTCTGCGCTGGACTATTTAACATCGATTCGTTGTTCAAATGTGTGTGAAATCTTATGGGACTTAACTGCTGAGGTCATCGGTCCCTAAGCTTACACACTACTTAACAGCCGGCCGCGGTGGTCTCGCGGTTCTAGGCGCTCAGTCAGGAGCTGCGCGACTGCTACGGTCGCAGGTTCGAATCCTGCCTCGGGCATGGATGTGTGTCATGTCCTTAGGTTAGTTAGGTTTAAGTAGTTCTAAGTTCTAGGCGACTGATGACCACTGATGTTAAGTCCCATAGTGCTCAGAGCCATTTGAACCATTTGAACCACTACTTAACCTAAATTATCCTAAGGACAAACTCACACACCCATGCCCGAGGGAGGACTCGAACGTCTGCCGGCACCAGCCGCAACATCGACTCGTCTAATATAATAAAGCAACTATTATAAAAAGGAAAAGAAACCATTCGTAACGTTAATAAATGTCCTCTTTGCATGAAAATAGACAAAGTCCATTTTCATTTAGTTTTATGAGCAAAATCGGTATAATTTTTTACGTTCGACTGCACTCGCATCTCATTATTTTGTGATGTCCAGTGAAGTGTACGTCCACCGATCACAAATGATCAGCAGAGACATACCCACCCTGTGTAAAATCAGCAAAAACAAACTTCGACTATTTTGATGCGAAAACTACCGATCATCGCAGAATCTCCTCGTTATCTCGAAATTAAATTGATCATGAGAGTCACTTTGCGTGGCGATTAATTTTTTTTTTCTGTACTCGGATTACACTCACCAGGTAGGTCAAATGGAAATTCGTGGAGGGAACACGATGTTATTTTCGAGGAACACTACTGAAAAATGACATCTGAAGCTGACTATAGTGGGATTCTACAGCCCACAACATACATTTCGCGTAAGGACTGTGCTATTAAAAACACGATCGTCGCGACTACGTTACGGTCATCATGCATAAAAAGCGGTCATGAGTGTGCCTCTGATAGTGTTACGCTTTCTGGTAGAAATGCTGTCAGCGATTTGAAATAAAGTCTATCCATAAAACCATTTACTTGCGTTGTACCCTGCAGAGACACCTTTTAATGATAGCAGCCACTGGTGAATCATATTCGTCGCACTCTCATATCTCGAAATGAGTCACATTTTTCGAGCCTATCCGTTATGAATCCCATACGACAGAAACTCCAGCGCTGTTTTTAGATAGCTCCTCTGCATCTCATAACTGCTCCTAAGCCTCTGTCCCACCCTCCCTGCAGCTTAGTCCATATGATCGTCCCAATTTAAGTCTGACCTGTACGGAATTCGGAGAGCGCTATATCTAAGACCTTCTGCATCCTGTAGGGAAACAGGACGAGCAAATACGACAGTAGCCCGTTTTGACCACTCGGTGGAAAGGGGAACATGGTTTTATATCTCAGCCAGCCGTGTACAGAGTGTAAGACCAGCGCCAAACGAAGCTTTCCCCTGCAACACGAGGTAGTAGGGTAGATAGTACAAGCATTACGGCAGCGTTTCTTGTTGGGGAAATTAGGAAGACTACACATGGTACATGGCATGGAGGAAGGAGAAGATTTTGCGACACATATCCAAATTACATACAGATAGTCTGAAGGAGATCTGTGTCTCTCAGTGTGCATTCATGTCTATCACCCAAACATATGTGGCGAGCCTATTAAATATACCGGTATTGATTCATTCGAGCAGGTGGTTTGTTACCGAAGTCGCTTCCACAGACCAATGTAAAGTTACATCACCCATACTGCAGGCTGAACATATCCAACAGACTATCAATCATTGCTTCTTCATAAGCAGTTTAATACATCGATTTTTTCGGTTGTAACACACCCAATCAGCGTACACCCTTACACATTTTGTTTTTTTCTACCATGACCCGTGTCAGTTGCCGTTAAACCGACATTAACACGTTTCGATCCTCTGGCACTCACAGAAAACTGAACGTTGCATGTCATAAACTGTACAGCTACCACACCACAGGCTGGTAGAAATAAAACACAGGCACGGTGTTTCTCATTGACAAAAATGTGGAAGACATCGCAGCAGGTCCAACAGTTATGACCTATGCAGTTAATCTCATGTTCCCATCCAAAGGATAGCGGATGTCTCGGTGCTCCGTTTTGAAAAGCATTGGTTCCTCATTTTGCAGTCAAGTAGATGATTGCTGTTCCTGTGTTGACCATCGCCAGAAGGTGCTGTTCACAACACGTGTGAGGTAGCACAAATAAAAAGAGGTCTTGCTATCTTATTGGTGAAAAAAAGATAAGAATAAAAATAAAAATATGTGTAAGGTATCGCAACACATGTATAAAGGGCGTTCAAAAATATTTGTAGAGTCGTTTCTAATTTTTTTATTTTTTGCAAGAGGAGAATGAATTTTTTTGTGAACATACTTGGAACATTTAGCTATACATTGAGCCTACTCAATGTAGCCTCCATCAGCTGTGGCGCATCTGGCCCACCGTTCTTTCCGTGATAAAAAATGCACTTTGGTAAAATTCAGGGAATTGACATTTACACCATCACTTGACACAGGAAATAAGGTCTTTCTCAATATCAAATGTTTTACCATGCAGGTGGTACTTCAGATGACCAAAGAGGTAAAAATCAGACGGAGCCAAGACCTGACTGTAGGGACGATGAGGAACAATTTTCCAACCCATTTTCCTGATTTTCTCCTGTGTCATAATGGCAGTACAAGGTTTGGCATTGTCATGGTGTAGTCTCATGAGATGACCTTGAAGCAGTGGTCTGTGGGTCTTGATGGCACGTCGCAGCTTTTCCAATTAATAACAGTAATGGTCACGGTTAATTGTGGAGCCAGGTTCCAAAAAGTCAATGAAAATGACACCCAGAAGAAGGAGGTCATCACCTTTTGGCCTGCTGTTCGTGAAAATCTTCGTTTCTTCTTCTGAGGGGACCCCAGATGACGTCACTCCATGGACTGGGTTTTGCTCTCAGGTTCGGACAAAAACATTTATGTTTCATCCTGGGTAATGACGCCGTCAAAACACTGTTTCCATTCTTCATTAAAGGTGTTCATGAGACCATCGCACACATTCTTCCTCGTCGGTTTCATTTCTCTTGTCAATACTCGAGGCCCTCAACGTTCACAGATTTTTCTGTACCCTAGTGACTGTACCAAAGATTCCACACTACCCAATGACAAACGAGTCATTTTAGCAAGCTGTCTCGTCGTCACACATCTGTCATTTTGGATGATCTGACCAATGGTCTCCTTATTCACATCACTCACTGCCGTCGCTGGTCTACCGCACCGTGGATTGTCCAGTAGAGAGAAATCACCTTCTTTAAACCTCTGCAACCACCGCTAGGAACTTCTGCGATCCACTTTGTCCTCCCCATAAACAGGGAGCAACTTCCAATGAATCGCCGGTCTTGAAGAGGAAGTCCATCATCGACCATTGTCGCAACCTGATATCTACCTCATAGGCCATTACGGCTCTCCTATAAATAAAAGAAAATACTTTTGTACACCAACTTATAGCTAAATGTTACAAGTATGTTCACAAAAAAATTTGATTCTACTCCTGTAAAAAATAAAAAAAATAAGAGATGACTGTTCAACACTTTTTGAACGCCATTTGTAAATAGCAGAAGACTTTAGGAATGAGGAACGCTTCCAAACAACTGTATTAAGGTGTTGTTGTTGTAGTGGTCTTCAGTTCTGAGACTGGTTTGACGCAGCTCTCCATGATTATCCTGTGCAAGATTCTTCATCTCCCAGTACCTACCGCAGCTTACATCCTTCTGAATCTGCTTAGTGTATTCATCTCTAGGTCTTCCTCTACGATTTTTACCCTCCACGCTGCCCTCTAATACCAAATTGGTGATCCCTTGATGCCTCAGAACATGTCCTGCCAACCGATCCCTTCTTCTAGTCAAGTTGTGCCACAAACTCCTCTTCTCCCCAATTCTATTCAAAACCTCCTCATTAGTTATGTGATCTACCCATCTAATCTTCAGCATTCTTCTGTAGCACCACATTTCGAAAGCTTCTATTCTCTTCTTGTCCAAAATATTTATCGTCCATGTTTCACTTCCATACATGGCTACACTCCACACAAATACTTTCAGAAACAACTTCCTGACACTTAAGTCTATGTTCGATGTTAACAAATTTCTCTTCTTCAGAAACGCTTTCCTTGCCATTGCCAGTCTACAATTTATGTCCTCTCTACTTCTACCATCATCAGTCATATTGCTCCCCAAATAGCAAAACTCCTTTACTACTTGAAGTGTCTCATTTCCTAATCTAATTCCGTCAGCATCGCCCGACTACATTCCATTATCCTCGTTTTGCTTTTGTTGACTTTCATCTTATATCCTCCTTTCAAGACACTGTCCATTCCGTTCAACTGCTCTTCCAAGTACTTTCCTGTCTCTGACAGAATTACAATGTCATCGGTGAACCTCAATGTTTTTATTTCTTTTCCATGGATTTTAATACCTACTCCGAATTTTTCTTTTGTTTCCTTTACTATACAGATTGAATAACATTGGGGAGAGGCTACAACCCTGTCTCACTCCCTTCCCAACCACTGCTTCCCTTTCATGTCCCTCGACTCTTATAACTGCCATCTGGTTTCTGTACAAATTGTAAATAGCCTTTCGCTCCCTGTATTTTACCCTTGCCACCTTCAGAATGTGAAAGAGAGTGTTCCAGTCAACATTGTCAAAAGCTTTCTCTAAGTCTACAAATGCTAGAATCGTAGGTTTCCCTTTCCTTAAACTATTTTCTAAGATAAGTCGTAGGATCAGTATTGCCTCACGTGTTCCAACATTTCTACGGAATCCAAACTGATCTTCCCCAAGGTCGGCTTCTACCAGTTTTTCCATTCGTCCGTAAAGAATTCGTGTTAGTATTTTGCAGCTGTGGCTTATTAAACTGATAGTTCGGTAATTTTCACATCAGTCGACACCTGCTTTCTTTGGGATTGGAATTATTATATTCTTCTTGAAGTCTGAGGGTATTTCGCCTGTCTCATACATTTTGCTCATCAGATGGTAGAGTTTTGTCAGGACTGGCTCTTCCAAGGCTGTCAGTAGTTCTAATGGAATTTGTATACTCCCGGGGCCTTGTTTCGACTCAGGTCCTTCAGTGCTCTGTCAAACTCTGCACGCAGTATCGTATCTCCCATTTCATCTACATCTACATCCTCTTCCATTTCCATAATCTTGTCCTCAAGTACATCGCCCTTGTATAGACCCTCTATATACTTCTTTCACCTTTCTGCTTTCCCTTCTTTGCTTAGAACTGGGTTTCCATCTGAGCTCTTGATATTCATACAAGTGGTCCTCTTTTCTCCGAAGGTCTCTTTTATTTTTCTGTAGGCAGTATCTATCTTACCCCTAGTGAGATAAGCCTCTACATCCTTACATTTGTCCTCTAGCCATGCCTGCTTAGCCATTTGGCACTTATTGTCGATCTCATTTTTGAGACGTTTGTATTCCTTTTTGCCTGCTTCATTTACTGCATTTTTATATTTTCTTCTTTCATCAATTAAATTCAATATTTCTTCTGTTACCCAAGGATTTCTACTAGCCCTCGTCTTTTTACCTACTTGATCCTCTGCTGCCTTCACTAGTTCATCCCTCAGAGTTACCCATTCTTCTTCTACTGTATTTCTATCCCCAATTCTTCTCAATTATTCGCTTATGATCTCCCTGAAACTCTGTACAACCTCTGGTTTAGTCACTTTATCCAGGTCCCATCGCCTTAAATTCCCACCTGTTTGCAGTTTATTCAATTTTAATCTACAGTTCATAACCAATAGATTGTGGTCAGAGTTCACATCTTCCCCTAGAAATGTCTTACAATTGAAAACCTGGTTCCTAAATCTCTTTCTTAGCATTATATATTCTATCTGAAACCTGTCACTATCTCCAGGCTTCTTCCACGTACACAACCTTCTTTGATGATTCTTGAACCAAGTGTTAGCTATGATTATGTTATGCTCTGTGCAAAATTCTACCAAACGGCTTCCTCTTTCATTTCTTCCCCCCAATCCATATTCACCTATTACGTTTCCTTCTCTTCCTTTTCCTATTATTAAATTCCAGTCACCCATGACTATTAAATTTTCATCTCCTTTCACTATCTGAATAATTTCTTTTATCTTATCATACATCTCATGAATCTCTTCGTCATCTGCAGAGCTAGTTGGCAAATAAACTTGTACTACTGTAGTAGGCGTGGGTTTCGTGTCTATCTTAACCACAATTTTGCGTTCACTATGCTGTTTGTAGTAGCTTACCCGCACTCCTATTTTTTTATTCATTACTCCTGCATTACCCCTATTTGAGTTTGTATTTATAACACTGTATTCATCTGACCAAATGTCTTGTTCCTCTTGCCGCCGAACTTCGGTAATTCCCAGTATATCTAACTTTAACCCATTTCCCTTTTTAAATTTTCTAACCTACCTGCCCGATTAAGGGATCTGACATTCCACGCTCTGATCCGTAGAACGGCAGTTTTCTTTCTCCTGATAACGACGTCCTCTTGAGTAGTCCCCGCCCGCAGATCCGAATGAGGGACTATTTTACCTCCGGAATATTTTACCCAAGAGGACGCCATCATCATTTAACCATAGTGTAAAGCTGCATACCCTCGGGAAAAATTGTGGCTGCAGTTTCCCATCGCATTCAGCCGTTCGCAGTACCAGCACAGCAAGGCCATTTTGGTTAGCGTTACAAGGCCAGATCAGTCAATCATCCAGACTGTTGCCCCTGCAACTACTGAAAAGGCTGCTGCCTCTCTTCAGGAACCTCACGTTTGTCTGGCCTGTCAACAGATACCCCTGCATTGTGGTTGGACCTACGGTACGGCTATCTGTATCGCTGAGGCACGCAAGTCTCCCCTCCAATGGCAAGGTCTATGGTTCATGTGGGAGGGGGGTATTAAGGTGATGACCTCTATATTTAATACCGTGTTCCACAGCGACATGTAGCATACATTCAGTGTTCTGTCAAGGCTCCCTCCATCTCAACAGAGTGGTGTCAATCATTATGCGGTAATCAACAGCATACCCAGTTGACGGTAATACACATCTCAGTTGATAGAGAGATTAATTTTAGCAATTTTACCACGTGGTCGGAGAGTGCAATATCCGCGACATTCTGCAACCTGTTTAGAAACGTAGTGATCTGAGTGTTTTCACCACTCGGTGGAAGTGGGAACAAGCTCTCACAGCTCCACCAGCCGTGTGCGACGTGTAAGATCAGCGCCAAATGAAGCCTGCTCCAGCAACACGACGACACTACGAACAGTTACAGTGGGGTTTCTTGCTGGGAAAATTAGGAAGACGCAACACTGAAGCAGATCCGCTTCCCTCAGAATCCATTCATGTCTATTACCCAAACAGTCTATCATTGTTATTCTGTGGCATCCAGCAGAGAAAAATTACGAACTATATGTGTGCTGGCATCGAGCACATGTAACGATCCTATTAAATATACATGTACATGTGCTGATCCATTGTTCAGACCAGTGCATCGCCTGTAGTGTAGGAGGGTGACCGTATCCCATGAACTATACAATAAGTCACAAGGGACGCTCCCTGTGACCCTGTGTCGTTGTTTGAAACATTGCTTTTTTCTGCTGTACCACGCTTTTTACACTGCCATACATTTTGTTTTTTCCCACCATGACTTCGAGGTCTGTGTCAGGTTCTAAACTGACCTTAACATGTTCTGATCCATTGCTTCTCGCAGAATACTAGACGTGGCACAGCATAAATCATGTTGCTACTGCTGCTGCCATAACACACCACACACACTGGATCATTTCAAATAAAACACAGTTACAACATAAGGAAACTGGAAGAGTTTGGCGGCGTTGTGAAGAATCTCCAAACTGCTATCTGAAGGTGATTGATGGCCTCTACATTTAAACTCATCTGCCACAGTGACGGAATACCTGATGGCTCTGCATTCCGTTTCAACTGATTCCTCAAATTCCAATCATGTACGCGATCACTGTTTAGATGCAAGCCATCCCCAGAATGTGTTGCCCCTCCACCAATACTCTTTCTCCATCTCAAACAAGCGATGTCAGTCAGTCATTGTGTGGTAACCAACAGCATGCCAGTGGATGGATGGGATGGAAAAGATGCACACAGTTTTAGCAATTTTGCAGTAATTTCAACACCGACCAATGATATGACAACATGTTTCCCAGTTTCCATATAATAGCTGAACTGTCCCTTCTCTACTCTGTGCGTGTCATTGCAAATGTGGATAGATGACTGTGCAGTACATCCATTCATTGTTAATTCTCGAACATATACATCGAAGTATACCAGAAAGGGCTCTACATATTTCTAGCACCTCAAGCATAGTGTATAATTTATGATCTATCTCAATGCAGATGGGAGTCTAAGAGCATTCTCACAGTCTTAGGATAAAATTAGAGACTGAAAGACCACCCTCCCACTGTCATTGACCAATCCACCCTGCAGTACCATTACCGATTTAATCTGCAGCTGACCAGAATTAGGAGTGGCTAGCACACTAGACTCGCATTCGCGAGGACGACGGTTCAATCCAGCGTCTGGCCATCCTGATTTAGGTTTTCCGTGATTTTCCTAACTCCCTCAAGGCAAATGCTGGGATGGTTCCTTTGAGAGGGCACGGCTGACTTCCTTCCCTGTCCTTCCCTAATCCGATGAGACCGATGACCTCGCTGTCTGATCTCCTCCCCAAAACAACCCTAACCCCCCCCCCCCCAACCAGAATTAGACTGCTACTATCCATGTCCCATGAATGAATGGAGCTTGCCGAGTACTCGCCCATCCAAGTCCACAAGATATCCCCAGATGCGCCCATGTCGAGGAGGTTAGCATCCCTTGTCGGTGTATAGTAGTAGATTTGAATGTCCTGTGATGTAATAGCAGATGGTTAAGAAGAACAACAAACTGGTGGTTTTTATGCATGATGGAGCTTCAGACAGATGGAATTTGAAGCATTTTACGTAATTCAACTATGCTGTCAATTTTAAAGTATTGTTCTAGGTCTGGGATCAGTACAGGGTGGGTATTGGTAAGACAAAAAAATGGTTCAAATGGCTCTGAGCACTATGGGGCTTAACTTCTGAGGTCATCAGTCCCCTAGAACTTAGAACTACTTAAACCTAACTAACCTAAGGACATCACGCACATCCAGGCCCGAGGCAGGATTCGATCCTGCGACCGTAGCGGTCGCGCGGCTCCAAACTGTAGCGCCTAGAACCCCTCTGCCACCCCGGCCGTCATTGGTAAGACAAATTTAAGCAAATTATATTCCAATTGAATGACGTCAGGAGCAGTCTCTAGTGGGAGGTAACACCATACTAACGTCCCTCAGCTGCAGCTGCACTTAGAGCAAAATTCCCTCCAAAATTCGAAATTCCCGCCCATTTTCCAAGAGGATGGCGCGCCATCATGCGAAAAGTCAGAAAGTGGGGGCGGCGGACTGCCAGGTGACCTGTAAAAGGACATAATTCAATTTCCCGCCAAAATTCAAACTTCCTGCCAGGGGGCATGGCTGGGGGGCGTGGCACTTTCCCACTAAAAGCAGCCATCTTGGATAACAGTACTCGCGTCATCAGGTGACGTCACGACCACCATCTTGGATGACATCATGTGCTGTTGCCAAGTCTACAGGCTGCCATCCTGGATGGCGTCATGGCCACCATCCTGGATACATCTGGCAACAGTGGAGTGTGGGCCACACATACTTTGTTGTACTACTAGCGTGCCACCTTTGTTTGAACTTTCTCGATGTACTTTGTTAACCCTATCTGGTAAGGATACCACTGTGCACAGCAGTAGTCCAAAGGAGGACGGACAAATGTATCGTAAGCAGTCTGTTTAGTACTAAAGAGATTGTTGCATCTTCCAAGTGTTCTACCAATAAAACTCAATGTTTGGTTCGCCTTCCCCACAACATTTTCTATGTGTTATTTCGAGTTTAAGTTGCTTGTAATTGTAAGTCCGACGTATTTGTTTGGTTTTATGGCCTTCAGATTTGATTGTTTTTTTTTGTGTAACAGAATTTTAACAGATTACTTTTAGCACTCATGTGGATGACATAACTATTTTCATTATTTAGCCTAAATTGTCAATTTTCACACCACACAGATGTCGTTTCTAAATCGTTTTGCAATTTATTTTGATCATCTGATGACTTTACTAGACAATAAACGACTGCATTATCTGCAAACAACCTAAGACGGCTTCTCAGATTGTCTCCTAAATCGTTTACATAGATCAAGAACAGCAGAGGCCCTATAACACTTCATTGGAGGACGTTAGTAATCACTTCTGTTTTACTTGATGACTCTCTGTCAGTTACTACAAATTGTCACCGCTCTGACAGGATATAACGAATCCAGTCAAATAACTGAGACGATATTCCATAATCACGCAATATGATTACAAGCCGCTTATGAGGTATGCTGTCAAATGCCTTCTGGAAATATAGAAACGTGGAATCAACTTGAAATGCCTTGTCAATAGCACTCAACTCTTCTTGCAAGTGAAGAGATAGTTGGGTTTCACAAGAAGGTTGTTTTCTAAATCCGTGTTGAATGTGTGTCAATAGACAGTTCTCTTCGAGATAATTCATATTGTTGGAATACAATATATGCTGAAAAATCCTGTTGCATATCGATGTTCATGATATGTTCCTGTAATTTAGTGGATTACTGCTATTACCTTTCTTGGATATTGATGTGACCTGTGCAACTTTCCAGTCTTTGCATACAAATCTTTCGTCGATCGAGCGGTTCTGTATGATTTTTAAGTATGGAGTACTGCATCAGCATACTCTTAATTGGTATAGAGGGTGGCAGCTGATCACAACTCTAGTTCAGGAATATTTACTTTGCCTTCTTTGGTGAAGAAATTTCGGTAGATTTTGTTTATTGGCTCTTCATTAGGAGCACTGTCATCGATAGTATTTCCATTGCATCGACCCTCCAGACAACTGGCAGCTCAGGGCCCGCCGCCACAACTACTTGCTCGTCCATCAGAGGCTGCAGCCTCACATATGAGGCACCTGCGACTCTTTCCAACGATCGCAGAAGCATAACACGCCCTTGATAGAGATAACGCTCTGGGAGAGGTAGGGAGAAGCAGCCTCTTTGGCGATCTCTGTCGCAACAGCCACCAACCATTAGGAAATCGCTAAAACATGGTAGATAGCGCTACTGGAGAGATCGAGGGAGCTGGAGAACGGCCTCTTGGGCACTCTTTGTTACTTAGGCGAGCCGTCCAATAGCTGTACACTATTCACTTGCTATTTTCCAATAGTACTAAGCTCATTTCACGACTCCGAAATCGGCGAGTTTCTATGATCCGATAACAACAGTGATGAAATCATTAAATTTGTGTTCGTTTATAGTTATCAACAGTCATCATCTTTGATCACTATATGTAGTGAATTCTCCAACGACAACTCAAACTGATCGCTTATCACGTGTAATTGTGCGAGTAACGTACCAACTTCCAATAGTACAGGCAACCTGTCCATTACGACGTTGGACAGTTACAACTTATATGGATTTCTTATATTTCAGCGAAGTGTTTCCTTCGCAGCTTTTCCCTGTAAGCCCCCCAATGTCAGAACAGTGCTCCCGCGTATAAAAAATTGATGTTTTCTCTCTAGAATGCGTAGTCTTCCCTCTGTTACAGGTATGCAGCGTCATCTCTCGCGTTTATAAAGCTCTAAAATAAAAAACCACACACCTTCAGCTGCAAATTTCAGTTGCTTCTACCGTAAAATGCATTTTCTAACCATATCCGTAAAATCTATGTCATATTACTAAACCAATAGAAACATATGGCTGCAGTCAACGTACTATAACTGATAGGTATCTTACGGATGGTCTGTGTGGTGGTGACAGAATCAGAGTTTCTGTACGCAATATACCCCGATACATAGTTGCTTAGTGAAGTGTTTATGTTGACTGTAAAGTGCTAATATAGGCTTTCCAGCAGTTTGTATCTAATAAAGAATGCAGAGGATGGATGATTGATTGCTACAGGGATCTTAAAGTAGAAAAATACGACACACTGCATATAAATCTGTGAAGATACTCGTCACTGTTCCATTAGACTGTTGGTGACAAATTACTGGACACATTTGCTGGTGTTACTTTGCTAGCCGTGTTGCGCTCACTCACACAACACTTTCACCTCTCATACCCCGACGGCCTCCTATCAGCGGACTTCTCGTGATTTTATTAGTAACAGTGTCAGTATGCGATCCAAGTGTATCGCTTTTTTTCCTTGGATTTTCGTTTTATAGACTCATTTCACTTTAGATTGCATAGCATGGTTCATTCAGAATATTGTACAAGTGCAAATACATATTGGTCACAGCTCGCAGATACTGGGAAATAATATCGCAGTATTCAGAGTCCAATAAAAGGGAATCTCGCAAATCGCATTTCACTAATCTCAGATCAGTAACAAAACAACTCGAGGGAAGAGCACTTATTGTCGAAGTCAGCACTTTTTCTTCCTATATCATTGTGTTTATAATTAGATTTTCCAGCACTTTGAAAACTAATGGATACTTCATACCGACAGTAGTCCAACACTAATGAAATCTTTAATAGGGAAACACATAGATTTCATCTGGTATTATGTGTCTCAATACCGAAGTTAGTGTAATACTATGTATAACATATATATTGTCGTTGGTTGTGTCTGTATTAAAAGCCTCCATAAAGATTGCATGTACGGAATTAAAACTACTACCAGAATCCTCGTGCGGTCATACTCCATGGCGTGACTCTGACGCAGAGAGTCTACCCCAGGAATTGGAACATCTGAGAACTATATTTCGAAAAAATGGGTACCCAGAGTGGCAGATTCAACGTGCTCTCCGCCCAACCACTGCAGCACAACCTGTTGAGAGGGATGAAGTCACCAGGGAGGAGGTAGGCACTGCATTTATTCCATACACAGGCGCACTCTCGGGGAAAATCGCCCGCATTCTGAAGAAACACCGGGTCGGAACTGTGTTTTGTCCTCCAAATAAAACTCGTGCACTGGTGGGAAGCGCCAAAGATGACCTGGGTTTGAGGAAGGCCGGCGTGTACCAGATTCCGTGTCAATGTGGCAAGTCGTATATTGGTCAGACGATGCGTGCCGTCGAGGATCGATGCCGTGAACACCAGAGGCACACTCGACTGATGTATCCGAGCAAGTCGGCGGTCGCTGAACATTGTTTGTCGGAAAATCACGCCATGGAGTATGACCGCACGAGGATTCTGGTACAGACGTCGAGATACTGGGACAGCGTTGTTAGAGAGGCCATCGAAATTCGCACCAATGACGACCTCATAAACCGTGACTCTTGCTATAATCTTAGCAAGGCTTGGGAACCAGCGATCGGGTTAATCAAGAGTAAATCGAGCAAACGTATAGTTGTGACGACCACGGCGGACAGAGCCATCACACCGACGTCATCTCAGACGCCGTCGCAATCTGTTCCACCGCGCGACCGTGGCGCGGGGCGCGGACGGCGGAGGGAGCGCGCCGCGGGCGGAGGGTATTTAAATCGTCCGCCGCCGCGACCGAACCCAGTTCCCTCTGAGCAGCCATAGCGTACGGATCTCCGTGCCGGCACGTTCACAGGAGCTCAGTCCGTCAGTTCACCTGATGATGGCGACATGTATGATCGCCGAAATATTGTGCCCGTTGGACACTATAGACCGGCAGCATACCCGTGGATATTTTGATTATCAAATACGCCGGGAGAAACTCAAGAATCACAGAAAGAAAATAGTTTATAACGTGTTTCTAGCCCTTGACTGTCTGGAAGATGAACTTCTACACCAGTCAAAATTCGTGTGTCCTGATTACACTTGCCCCACTCTACCCCTAGTAGATAAACTTAAGATGTAAATCTTTAATAGGCAATGGTTTAAGTCTATTCAACACATATCTTCCCTCAACATAGAATTTCAATGGATGGTATATCTCTTTAGCCAGGTCGTGGACTGAGAAAAATGTGTTTTCCAAGATATAATATAGCAGTTGTGTATAATACCTATGTCACCGGTGTTGGAGTCTGTATTATCAAAAGTTCATCTGGACTACGTCAGCCAGCACACTTTTTAAGTAGATTTTTCTGCAAGGTGCATTATGTACAGCTGTCAGTGCTATGTGATACTTCCACTCGCCATTACCAAATGTTCTGCTACAACTACACTCTGCTAAGACGTGAAAACTCCCAACTTCCATCCCCCTAATTTGAAATGCAATTTTCATACGACTAACACCTTGTACTCTAGCAGATATATGGAATTAGACGTGTAACATAGATTTCCATCAAGAGTAACATAGATTTCCAACAAGACCTATCAGTCCACTTTTTAGTAATCGCTGTTTGGTACTGCCTTTCACCATTAACACATTGTTCCACTAAAAGTCTTCTAAGGCATACGCATCCCCAGATTCCATCCCCCAAATTCAGAAATAAATTTGTTTATGAAGAACAGCCAGTATAGCAGATATTAACTGACTCTATACAGAATGTGGATGTGTTGTCTGTCACGTTAACGAGAAGGTCAGATCCTTTATATATATATATATATATATATATATATATATATATATATATATATATATATATATATATATATATATATCAAGGATCTGGTGCGAATTTCGATGGCCTCTCTAACAACGCTGTCCCAGTATCTCGACGTCTGTACCAGAATCCTCGTGGATACACTGGATACCAAAATTAAAGCAACAAACGGAAATTTTGAAAGTTGCGTTTATTTTGCCACAGAACGGTATAAATGGGTGATAGAAAAGTAGAAACAATGTAAAGAATACGGAACGTAATCAACTCCACCATGAATAACGGTAGACAAAAAATATTCCTGGTTTTTCCCAACAAAAAGCATTTGAGCACACATTGTAACAACAGTTTAATGTGCTGCTCAGTATGGGGTGTGACCACCTCTGGCGGCAATATAAACCTGACAACGACAGAGCATGCTGTGAATGATGTCATAAATGTCATGTTGAGGAAATAACGCCCATTCTTCATGCAGAGCTGCTCATAGGTTTTGTAGAGTGGTTGATGGATGCTGACGTGATGTAACCCATCTTCCCAGTGCATCCCAGACGCGGTCTATGGTATCCAAATCGGTAGAGCGACCAGACTACGCCGTGCACGCAATATCTTCAGTTTCCATGAAAATCTTAACCACCGGTGCTCTATGAGGTTGGACATTACCGTCCTTCAGTACGAAGTCTAGGCCCACAGCACCTCGCAACAACAGCAAATGATGTTAGAAGATGTCATCATCATACCTGAAAGCAGTTAGCCTTGCCGATACACCCGTGCAATTTCATGAAGGGCAGTTCGAGTGGTCAACATAATCCGTACCCGCACCATTAGGAATCGTCCTCGATA
Source organism: Schistocerca nitens (assembly GCF_023898315.1). Classification (NCBI taxonomy): domain Eukaryota; kingdom Metazoa; phylum Arthropoda; class Insecta; order Orthoptera; family Acrididae; genus Schistocerca; species Schistocerca nitens. Next base: position 740,947,688 of record NC_064619.1, on the reverse strand, counting down.
CTACCCTCTTTCTACAATGTTTGGGTCCCGAAATCGTGTTTCACTTTCCATCCAGATGCGAATCCGTCAAGCGTCACTCTGCAAACCGAATGGGGACTCATCTGTGAAAAGAACATTGGCCTACTGTTCAGCCATCCAGGGGGCACGTTGACGACTAATGACTAGACGTTCCCTTCTGTGAAGACGTGTTAAGAGGTGCACGTGCAGGAGGTCTCCAACAATAAAAGCCACTCTGCCGAATCATTTTGTACAGCGTTTGCTTAGATACAACATGTCTATCTGATACTGTGAGGTCAGGTGCCAGCTGCTGCGCAGTGGTAAGGCGGTACAGTCGTGCCCTTACAGCCAAATAACGGTCCTCTCTTTCTGACGTCACGCGTGGTCGGCCCTGCCCTGGTCTCTGGGATACAATTTCGGTCCCTACAGACTGTCGCCACATCGGAGAAACAACAGAACGATTCACGTTAAGCCATCGGGCCTCGGGCCACATCAGTTTGCGACACTCCTGCTTCCATTCTCCCTACGAGCCTCCACTGCGGTGTACCGTAGGCGCCTTCTCTGTGCCCTACTGCACCGTCCCGTCTCTGCCTGTGTACACAGCGATTGTGGGCTAGGATTACCCGGAAAACACTAACCCGTGTGGTAGGTGCCCTGACGTCATCACTGGCGTGGTTTCTTTAGCATTCAACAACGGTTCAAATTCCCTCAGTAAGCCAAAGAGAATGTACGAGGCAAGATGACTTATACTACTTCTTTCCTATGTCAGCCTAGAAGAACGTACATCAACATACATTGCTAATTGACAAAGCCAACCTACAACACTAAAACTCACATGGATTTCATTGGAGGTGCAATGGTAATTCTGGCAGCCTTAAATACAGCCTTAGATTTACTAATTCTTTCAAAATCTACCTCCATGATCGCCTAACAGAAACGACATGCATTTCTGTTTTCTCATATATTGATAACACAGAATACTATGGAACTACTGCTCTCAACGCTTCGTATATACTCAAGATCGTTCACCCCCATTACCATTACGGTCGGAGGAAGGCAATGGCAAACCACCTCCCCACGACCTTGCTTAGCCGGCGGTATGGGTCTCCCGCATTTTCCCTTACGCACCTCGGAGTATGGGGCATCACCATCACCATCATCAAAGATACAAGATGTACGTAACACACGGAAATAATATTCAGAACACTGTAACCACCTTTTGTTAAGCAAAGCAGATCAAAGTAGGATAGAAAGCACTGCAGCACAAATCTTTATTGATACTGAAGGCTGGTTGAAACCAGAGGTAAATTCAGTCGAAATATTTACAAAGGACTTACCCGTGTTCAGAAAGGATAGATTAAATACGGGTCGTGGTGGCATGTTTGTAACCGTTACAAGTAGTCTATCTTGTAGAAAAACTGAAGTAGATAGTTCGTGTGAGTTATTGAGGTTACATTTGAAAACCAGAATAAATTTATAACTTGTTCCTTTTACCTGACCTCCCGACTAACTTGATAAAGTTACTAATCAGCTCAAAGAAGGCTTGAGTCACATTTCAAATAGGTACCGCACTCATACATGGTGGTGAATACGGATATGTTTGCACAAATACGTGTTTGAAGTCGGTGATGTACGCAAAAATTTGTCCAAAATCTTACTAAATGCTTTCTCCGAAAATAATATTCAGCATCCCGCTCGAAGTGCAAATGGTTTTGGAGACTTACTTGACGTGCTAGCCACAAATAATCCCGGGAAAATAGAGAGCATTATGATGGATATAAGGATTAGTGACCATATGGTCGTTATAGCGAGACTAAATACCATAACATCCAAACCCTTCAAAAATAAAGCAAAATGTATCTGTTTAAACGGGCAGATACAAATTCGCTTGACGCCTTCCTAAAACCAAACCTCTTACATTCAGAACTAATTATGAAAGTGTAGACCAGATGTGGCTTCTATTCAAATATGTATCGATAATCCAAAACAATATGAACATCTGGCAGATTAAAACTGTGTGCCGGACCGAGACTCGAACTCGGGACCTTGGCTTTCGCGGGCAAGTGCTCTACTACTTTTTATTTTTACTTTTTGCATTTTGTTCGCTGTTGATCGTTGTGTTATGGCACTGCGGACGTCATATGACATCCTGTCAAGTTCTTATGTTGATCCTTCCACTCAGTTTATTTATTACAGAGGCCAACCATCTCTCTGACTGAACGCGCTGAGCTACCGTGCCGGCTGATAGTTGTGTTTGGTCGTTGCAGATGTCACATGACATCCGTTCAAGTTAGTTGTTGATCCTTTCACCCAGTTTTTTATTACAGAGGCCCACCAGCTTTCTGACGCCATCTGAACTACCCAAGCACGACTCACGCCCCGTCCTCACAGCTTTACTTGCGCCAGTACCTCGTCTCCTGCTTTCCAAACTTCACAGAAGCACTCCTGTTAACCTTGCACAACTAGCACTCCTGGAAGAGAGGATATTGCGGAGATATGGCTTAGCCACAGCCTTGGGGGATGTTTCCAGAATGAGATTTTCACTCTGTAGCGGAGTGTGCGCTGGTATGAAACTTCCTGACAGATTAAATCTGCCAGGAAGTTTCATATCAGCGCACACTCCGCTGCCGAGTGAAAATTTCTTTCTGGAATAAGAACATCGCCCACCGAGGTGTTGAATGGCGCCTGGTGGCGTTGCGGCGTGTAAGCGGAGCGTACACGGACGGGCGATCACACTAGCGGGGATACGGGTTGCAAAGGAGGAAATCCATTGAAACAAGCGACTCTGACAAATGGCAGATTATCATTACGCAGAGCCTTTGAACGAGTATCTCGAAAACGGTGAAGCTGATCGAATGTTCACATTCTACTGTCCTGAGCACCTACGGAAAGAGGCAGGACGACAGTGACACTGTGTGAAGGGTTGGGCGTCCACGACTCTTCACAAAATGTGGGGTTCGGAGGCCTGTCTCCTCAGTAAAGTAGGGCGCGTGGTGGTCTGTGTCGTCTCTGCCGAAAGAGAACAGTGCCGGTGCACGCGCAAGTGTTTCGGAGCGCACCGTGCATCGGACATTGTTGAACACGGAGCTCCCCAGCAGGCGTGTTCACTTGTTGATCCAACGACAGTCACCTACAATTGAAGTGGGCGCGGAACCATTCGACCGTGAATCAATGCAAACGTGTCGGCTCTTCGGTGTGCAGTGCGCTACGGACGGAGGCTGGTGGCAGCGGTATTATGATTTGGGAAACATTCTCCTGCACTTGCATGGGTCCTGCGGTAATAATCGAAGACACGCTGACAGCTGCAAACCACCTGCATCCCTTCGCGCTTGATGTCTTTCCCGATGGCGATGTCACTTTTCAGCAGTATATCTGTACGTGTCTCGACGCCAGAACCGTGCTAAAATGCTTTGAGAAGTGTTATAGTGAACATACGTTGATGTCTCAGCGACCAAATTCGCCTGATGTAAATCCTATGAACCCATCTTGGTCGCGACTGAACGCCATCACTGCGTACGTAAATCAGCGGCCCGTTATTTACACGAATTACATGATCTGTGCGTAGACGTCTAACATCACATACCTCCACAAACTTACCGACAAACTATCATATTCCTGATACTCAGAATCAGTGATGTATTTGGTTCCAAAAACGGACAAACGTTCTATTAAGCAGGTCGCCATAATGTGAAACTTCTTTACTTAAATGTGTGAATCTCTAAACCTTCTACGTTATCTGATTCTGAAACAGCTGTGTAAAACGGAACGTACTGAGCCTAATCTCTCTTTACTTTTTCTTATCGTGTCAACATTGACCCAAAATATTCTAGTGCAACGCAATCTGACTGCTCACAAATATTACAACCTGACTTGAAATAATTAATTCAAAAGAATGGCCCTGACTAAAAAGAAATCTTAACAATAACCTATACATTTCATTAAGCACTTACCTCACAAAAATCTTCATTAAGCGAACTACTGCAATACAGCAGGCGTCAATACTGCGAGCTAAATAAAAGATACTAACTACTAAAGCCACTAACTGCTAATAGGCGTGTGGTTAGCAAGGGAAAGATTTTGTTGCAAACCAAATAATGTGTTTTTTCCCTTAATAATGTGACATCCAGTTCAAACAGCCTACGCTAACACTTCAGACCCCTACCCTTCATCAATGCTAACTTCTCACGTCTAACATCCATCACTGCTGGCTCTTCACCTCCAACTGCCCAACATTACTTCCATCACTGCTGGCGACTAACTTCCAACTGCCTAACAGTTCTGGCGATTATCTTCCAACAACGATTCCGACCAGCCACAGAGTCTCTTACAAAGAAAGCGCAGTCAGAGATCCAATGCAAAGCGCTACAAAGCGCTGCCAACACAGAAGGCGCCAACTTACAACTGTTTTGGCTCATCAGGTCGACAGCAGTGGGGTGATTTACACAAAGTAAATTAATAACAGACAGCACTCGTCCCCCGACTATACATAAAACGGGTCATAACTGTTACAGAAGCAACGAAAAAAGCATTCCAAATGCTATGCATTCTTTTAATAATGCAGAATTCCCAAGATTGTGGAAATTTTATGGAGTTCAAAATGTAGCGCGATCTTCAATGTAAAATGCATTTAATAGTTTCCACAACGAAACTCTGTCTGGAAATCTTGCAGAGGTTCAAAGGGATTCTGATAATATGTAAAAAACACCATCGGCGAGACACAATCAAAAACTTCACTGCACGATATCAAAGGTGATGTTACCGATGACAGTGTCACTATAGCGGAGTAACTAAATACAGTTTTCCAAAATTCCTTCACCAATCAAAACGATGTAAGTATTCCCGAAAATCGTATCAAGAACTGTTGCCAACATGGGCGACTTAGAATTAGCTGCAGTCACTGCATCAAAGGAAATTCAAACACTCAGAAATGCCGAGAAATTTGGTCCGGACTGCTTATCAAATTAGATTCCTTTAACGGTATTCTGGTATAACAGCTCAATGCTTAACAGTCGTGCTCAACTCGACGAAAGGCTCGTGCCTAAAGACTGGAAATCCGATGGATTTGCGTTAGGATTTTGGAACATGCTGTGTACGAACATTATGAATTACCTCGAGGGAAACGATCTGCTGACACACAGTCACTACGGATACAGAAAATATCGTTTGTGTTAAACACAACTAGCTCTTTATTCTCACGAAGTTCAAATGGCTCTGAGCACTATGGGACTCAACTGCTGAGGTCATTAGTCCCCTAGAACTTAGAACTAGTTAAACCTAACTAACCTAAGGACATCACACACATCCATGCCCGAGGCAGGATTCGAACCTTCGACCGTAGCGGTCTCGCGGTTCCAGACTGCAGCGCCAGAACCGCGCGGCCACTTCGGCCGGCCTCTCACGAAGTGATGTCTGCTATCGACAACGAGTCTCAAATTGATTCCGTATTTCTAAATTTCCAAAAGACTTTCGGTATCGTACCTCACAAGCGGCTTACCATCAAAGTTGGTACCTATAGAGTATTGTCCCAGTAGTGCGACTGGATTCACGATTTCATGTCGAAAAGATCACAGTTGGTAATAATTGACGGAAAATCATCGAATAATGCAGAAGTGATGTCTGGCGTTCACCAAAGAAGAGATATAGCCCCTGTATTATTCCTAATCTATATAAACGGTTCAAGAGACAATATAAAGAGCCCTCCGAGATTGTTTGCAGATGTTGCTGTCATTTACCGTCTAGTAAATTCATCTTGCAAACCGATTTCGGTAAGATATCTGTATGGTGCAAAAAGTGTCAATCGAACCTCAGTAACGATCGGTGTGAATTTACCCACGTCACTACTAAAAGAAATCCATTAAATTTCTGTTACATGATAAATCTTTCAAATGTACTCGTAAGTGGTAGGCTGCGGGTGGTACTAGGACATTTTGATGTCAAATTGATAGGAAAATTAATTATATTAGTCCACTAATTGTCACCAATCCCCAACCACACCCACCCCCTTCCTCCATCCCTGGATGACCCCGTATGTCTCCCTGAGCAAGCATGTGGGCCCCCACCCCCTCCCCATCCCCGCCACACCCCCTCCTAACCCATCCTGCTGGCAAAAATTTCGACGTTTGGCAGGAATTTCGAATTTTGGCGCCAATTTCGAATTTTGGCAGCAAGTTCCTTGTCCCAGCGCCGTGCTGACGTCCCACTCCACTCCCACTCGTAAACTGGGGGGAAATTAAAAATGGCAGTGCCTCTTCTGGGAGTAGAACCCTGGACCTCCTCGTTGGAGAGCCTTTGCACCCGTCAAGACATGGAAACTATCCAGGTACAGAAGAGGAAGTTAGGTTAGTGTACTTTATTCATTTTGGGTCTGAAACTGGAGTAAACTTCCGTCCTAATTACATTGTTAATCATAAAGATTGATCCTAATTACAAAACTATATGCATAGCGTTACACAAGGAGTTCGTAAAATCGCAATGCATCCCAAAAATTGACGATGCCATACAACTGGTGTTATCTTGCTGGGAAAAAATTTCACAATTCCACTCGAAACTTGTGGCAGAGATGCTCTACCCCTCATCTACAACTGGCGGGAAAAACGGAGTGGAAGACACTAGCTTAATTTGTGGCGGAAATTGTGTTCTATTGACGAGATGCTGATGTTGGAGAGAGAGGTGTTTAATAAATATACAATCTGTAAGTGCCGGCCGGGGTGGCCGAGCGGTTCTAGGCGCTACAGTCTGGAACCACGAGACCGCTACGGTCGCATGTTCGAATCCTGCCTCGGGCATGGATGTGTGTGATGTCCTTAGGTTAGTTAGGTTTAAGTAGTTCTAAGTTCTAGAGGACTGATGACCTCAGAAGTTAAGTCCCATAGTGCTCAGAGCTATTTGAACCATTTTAACTACCTGTAAGTATAGAATTATGTCTATCACTGTTTGACGTCAGAGTTCGCTACAGACGCCTCTGCTGCTTGCTCGACAGCCACCTTGCAACCCAGGTGCTCCAAATTCAGGAAGTTCAATACATGCTACCATAACTGATGGAAGATGCTTCACTGTCCTAATTACACGTCGAAATTGCCGTGAAGAAAAAAAAAAAAACAGTGCTCGTAAATAACGGACCATAACGTAACACATGTACTGTGGATTGGTAAAAATGATCATCAAAAACCGACCCCAGAAAACTGCGTCAGAAAAGAGGGCCGGCAGCTGCAGCTGTATCCCCCTCGATGGGTGGTCCCAAACGATCCATCGTAGAACCAGTTTTACCCTCCACCCAACCGACCCTCATCCCCCCTCTCCACACCATAGGTAGGAACAGAGGTCCGTTCTGTCTTGTCACTGATGGTCCAGAAAGAGATCTTTCTGGTGGCATTGACGTACTGTGTCCAGTCTGTGGAAATCAATCACAGAGAAACAAAACACAAGAACAGGACGCTCTATGCAGTGTATTAAAAGTATTTCTTGGAAAGACTGGACCTGCCATGGAACAACAGCAAAATTCCGGAAAACCTCACCATCACTTTGTCAAACATCAGATGCTTGGAGAACAAGTTCCTGCCACCGCCTATGCCGACCACAACCCTCGCCATATCTGGGAGCAGAGTCTTCAGCCAGCTGTGGCGAGTCCAGCCTCCCGCCAGTCTCACGGCAGTGTCTTAAATATAATGCATCCAGAGCCAGCACATGCCTGGTGGTTCAGTGTTCTAGACGCCAACGAGAGGTACACTACTGGCCATTAAAACTGCTACACCAAGAAGAAACGCAGATGATAAACTGGTATTCATTGGACAAATACATTATACTAGAACTGACACCTGATTACATTTTTACGCAATTTCGGTGCATAGATCCTGAGAAATCAGTACCCAGAACAACCAACTCAGTCCATAATAACGTCCTTGATACGCCTGGGCATTGAGTCAGAGCTTGGATGGAGTGTACAGGTACAGCTGCGCATGCAGCATCAACACAATACCATAGTTCATCAAGAGTAGTGACTGGCATATTGTGACGAGCCAGTTGCTCGGCCACCATTGACCAGACGTTTTCAATTGGTGAGAGATCTGGAGAATGTGCTGGCCAGGGAGCAGTCGAACATTTTCTGTATCCAGAATGGCCCGCACAGGACCTGCAACATGCGGTCGTGCATTATCCTGCTGAAATGCCGGGTTTCGCAGGGATCGAATGAAGGGTAGAGCCGCGGGTGTTGTCTGAAATCTAACCTCCACTGTTCAAAGTGCCGTCAATGCGAACAAGAAGTGACCGAGACGTGTAACCAATGGCACCCTATACCATCACGCCGGGTGATATGTCAGTATCGCGACGACGGATACATGCTTCCAATGTGCGTTCACCGCGATGTCGCCAAACACGGATGAGACCATCATGATGCTGTAAACAGAACCTGGATTCATCCGAAAAAATGACGTTTTGCGATTCGTGCACCCAGGTTCGTCGTTGTGTACACCATCGCAGGCGCTCCTGTCTGTGATGCAGCGTCAAGGGTAACCGCAGCCATGGCTCCGAGCTCATAGTCCATGCTGCTGCAACCGTCGTCGAACTGTTTGAGCAGATGGTTGTTGTCTTGCAAACGTCCCCATGTGTTGACTCAGGGATCGAGACGTGGCTGCACGATCCGTTACAGCCATGCGGATAAGATGCCTATCATCTCGACTGCTAGTGATACGAGGCCGTTGGGATCCAGCACGGCGTTCCGTATTACCCTCCTGAACCCACCGATTCCATATTCTGCTAACAGTCATTGGATCTCGACCAACGCGAGCAGCAATGTCGCGATACGATAAACCGCAATAGCGATAGGCTACAATCCGACCTTACACGAGGCATCACAACAACGTTTCAGTAGGCAACGCCGGTCAACTGCTGTTTGTGTATGAGAAATTGGTTGGAAACTCTCCGCATGTCAGCACGTTGTAGGTGTCGCCACCGGCGCTAACCTTGTGTGAATGCTCTGAAAAGCTAATCATTTGCATATCACAGCATCTTCTTCCTGTCGGTTAAATTTCGCATCTGTAGCACGTCATCTTCGTGGTGTAGCAATTTTAGTGGCCAGTAGTGTACACACAAGCAATAGACACCGACGCCGACGTCGCTCACAAAGAAAGCGAGATAAATGATGGCTATCGTGACGGCGGGTTCTTTGCTTAAAATAGCAACTGCGACCTCCAATGAACACACCCCCGTACCTCCAGTAGCTCTGTGCGCAAACGCATGCGGTTCTGAAAGGAAAACACTTCACTGTAACAGTTGTATTTATTGCCAACACACCTCCTATAGGCGAACGCATCTGTTAAAGAAGGAAAAGACAATGAGGTCGATATTAAATGTCCTCTTTCCACGAAAATACGTGTATTTCGTTTTGTTTTAGTTTTATTAGCAAAAGCAGTATAGTTTTTGCTTATGTTTTTGACCGCAGGATACAATTCGCATCTATCTCTCCCTCCTGCCTCCCATTATGTTGCGACATCTAATGAAGTTAAGAAAAAGAGAGAAAAGAAAACTACAGCAGCGCCGCATATTACAGATGACCGAATAGCAGAGGTCAGGCTCCACAGTTCCTATACACGTCCTCCTTACGTAAAACTAGTATAAAAAGTTTCGACTATTTTGCTGCAAAAAGTAATTGCAGAATGTCCTCGTTATTTGAATATTATCATCAGGGTAAAGAAAAAAGAGGGAATTTAAACTCCAAAGAAACAATATGTATGTTACGCAATTTTTTTCAGCGTGATGGACAAATTACACAACTGAGATCGTCCCTCACCATCATATCAGTGTCTATAAATAAATTGTGATGCAACTGTACATTAAAAACCTTCCAGACACGGGAGATAACATTACAGAATACAGCTTTTCGCACCATTCGCTCGCATGTCGAAAAACCACAATCATTTTATGTTCAACAATAAGAAGCTATAATTGAAGCGGACATTGCTCATTTATACACTGTGGCAAGTACTGTTTTACCAGTGTGAAGCTATATCATACTAGCGATTACGAAACAAATCTGGAGTCTGTGTCTTGTAATAGAACCTCCTGTAAGATTGTACTGCGTCTCTCTCTTCCGATATACAGAAAACAAATAACTTCTGCATGATTGCATTTGATATTTTGCTCCATAAGTCCCCTGTTTCAATGTGCCTGTAAATTTTCTGTCATCCAGCAGACAATGATTCGAAGTAACAGAAGATTCTTGCAGTGTAGGTTTGTAAGCAATGTGATCATCATACCCTGTATCACACAATCTACTCACATATATCGAGAAATCCACTATAATTTCTAGGTCCCATAACGAGCTATAATGCTATTGGTGTCTACTTTATAATTAGAGGTTCTGAAATATGAAATAACATAGGACTTGCAATAACACATATTTTTAACACACAATCGTGATGGTACTAATAAAAACAGTCATGATTCCACGAGAATAAATACAGCCGATTTCTATTACTTTTATGAGCAAAATCGTTATAGTTTTGACAGAGCTCTCTCCATTCAAACTTTGACGAATCACACCACTCCTTCTAATAGAACCTCCAATAAGATTTTACTGCATCTCTCTCGTCTTATATATCGAGAAACAAATATTGTCGGCATGTTGACATCGAGCAAATTACACATAAACATATTGCTCCACTACAGTGGGCGCCCAGTGCCAAAGTCGCTTGCACAGATCTGTGTAAATGTTTGTCGACACTGCTGGAGAAAGACCATATCCAACAGACTATCAATCACAAGAGAGGGATCTTGTATTGTTCTTTCATAAGCAGTTTAATGCATTGTTTTTCAGCTGTAACACATTAAAACAGTGTATGACTACAGCTTTGTACACCACCATAAACTTTGTGTTTCTACCATGATATCAAGGTTTGTGCCATGTGTTAAAACAAAGTTAAAATATTTTGATCCAATGGCTCTTAAAGCATGGTGTAAAGTATGCTGCTCCCACAACACACAGGACGGTAGAAATAAAACACAGAGGTGATGTTTCTCATTGACAAAAATGTGGCGCATGTCGCAACACACAGGAACAGGATGAGTTTTTTGCAATGTAGAGCGTTTCCAAAAAACTATCTGAAGGTAATGTCCTGTACACTTGATCTCATCTTCCACAGTGAAGGGGGAGCAGATAACTCAGTGATGCAGTTCAGATGGCATGATTACTGTTCTGGTGTTGACCATCGCTGGTCAGTGCTGTTCACATGTGTGAGGCAGTAGAAATAAAGATAGGTACTGTTATCTTATTGTTGAAGAAAAAAGATGTGGAGCACATCACAGTGTATAGAAATAATACGAGTCTACAGCATTGAGGAATGCTTCCAAGCAACTGAGTGAAGGGGATGGCCTCTACATTTAATCACCTATTCCACAGTGACAAGTAGCAGATAGCCAGTGTTCTGGCAAGGCCCTCTCCATCTAAGCCGAGTTGTGTCAATCAGTCATTATGTGGTAATCAACAACGTACCAGTGGACAGATGGGATGGGAAAAACATTGCGATATGGGACACTGTACTGTAATACACACTACAGTTGATGGCATTATCAATTTTAGCAATTTTACCAGTTGTTTGATAGTTTCAATGCCATGCAATGACACACCGGAATGCTTCCCAATTTCTGTATCATCGCTAAATCATCTCCCCCCCCCCCCCACCCTCCCTACTACTTTGCAAGTACCATATACTAGACTGCAAATGCAGATATATGACTTTGCAGTACGTCGATTTGGTCATATGCACCAAATCATACCAGACAGCGTCCTATACCACTGCAGTTAGGTTATCCACGTACTTCCAGCATAGTACAGAATTTATTATTATGACTGGCCATCTTTCCCTGTGCGGATGGATGTCACAGAGTATTCTCGGACTCGTAGGAGAAAGTCAGAGATTCACAGATCTCCCCACTATTTCCTTGACCAATTCCCTCTCCAACACGGTCGCCAATTTAATCTGCAACTGTCCAGAAGTTGAGTGTCCTATAGCCATTGAGAGGGACCCACATGCCTTGCTCATACTGTGGCATCAAGAAGTCAGGCCTGCAAGATGAGTGGTCTGCCAAGCGAGTGGGTTCATTCTTATTTATCGAGTAACATGAACTCTCATACTCACAATTAAGTTACAAATTATCCTCCTGTATGAATAATACGCAACGGAAACGCACATCTGACTATCAGTAATTTACAGAACTCTGACTGTTCACTACGCACTGGCAATACCACATTTCCTTTTTTTTATTTAACGGCTTTTATCAACACGTGGCCATCGCACTGAATATGAGTGGCGCACACATTATAAATTCTGGATATCATGACAACATACAATTCGAAGGAAAAGGCCACCAATCTTTTTCTTTTCACTATCTTATTTATTCCGATAAATTCTATAACCTAAACACACAAATTCTATAACCTACAACAATAACCCATGAGAAATTCCGCCCAGTGGGCATGGCTTTACATTGGTGATTCTCTATCCTATGGTCTCGTAATTATGTAACGCTACAGTGCACTTTCTGGATAGTATGGTGGATCTTTTATTATATCTCACATTTCGAGTCTCACAATCATCATCACGAAACTTTCCTCCAGACCGAGCGGTACAAAAGGAACATGCATAACCCATTACCTCGGAAACTACCTTGCTACTCTCCCATGCAAACCACACATACTTAAATTACATGACATACACCACACTACAACATGAAATACAACACGGGGAATAGTCACAACATTATCACTTTCAGCTTTCCCACTTCAATTAATATTTATCCCAGTTTCACACGACACTGCCCCACTTCGTAATTCTACTTTCCTACTATGAACTCTGGAGATATATGCACGTCTTCCTGTGCAATGCAAGCCAAGTGGCGTTGCTGGATAGACGGCTGACTCACCTTGCTTCTCTCTCAGAGTATTATAGTTTGAATCAAGCGTCACACGGAAACATATCTCGCAAAGTAATATTAAGAACATATTCATCACACACATGAGTCCTCAACTGATACCATGGACGAGTACTTCTCTTTATCCTTTGTCTCATACACAGATTGAGACTCACACAGTACTCACCACGTGGAAGTACTCGCCTCTAATTTCAAGTCCTGTACACGCTATTTCTTAAATATTTCAACTTATAGTACACACGCTAGTAATTCAGCTTAACTTAAGCACATGGAAGTATTTCAACTTATTGCTACACGTGGTTTCATTGTGACCGTTGGTCACTTCCGAAGATTACTACGATCCCATTAATATTACCTGCCTGACATTTAATTCTCCCCACAAAAGTTCCTGAAATAGAGAAATTATTATTTCAAACTACTCTTAAATATTCCACATGCATACCATGTCTCCACTCTTTTGTCATTACGGAGCACACCTAAGACAGGTCTTAACAGCACAACATCCAGCGGCAGAGTGCTGAAACATGGCCGTTCTTCAGGTTCTCTCGCACCTGTGCCGAAGTGGGGGAGCACCTTGCTACCATATTGGTCAGCCACATTTCAGGCGCTCAAAGGTCAGGTAAATTTCATCTCTTTGGTCCCACCAAAGGTGGCCAAAGGATCGTCTCAAAGATGGTCATATATTCACATTCACTATCTGCGGTTAGCAGACGACCATACATTCATTCATTTCACAGATCTCACCAAACTGGATGTAGGGATTTATTTTGTGGGAGTGCACATGTGATCAATTAAATAAATAAATTGTCATTCTTTCCTACACTGGTATCCAGCTTCGCTGTATTAATTGAAATTGAGTTATTTTACAAAAAAATGTGTTGTTCTGACAAAAATAATGAAGTATGTTGTACCTATTTTCAATGTCGGGCTGTACTGTACCCTTTCACCATTACATTCCACATCTCATGAAAGAACAGGGCAGCCATGTCCGTAACAGCTGTTCAGTGAAAACAGTTCCAAATCAACCAGGGCACCCATTCAAGTGCACAAGATCTCTCCAGATACATGCATGTCAAACAGGATAGGAGGCCTTTTCGGTGTACAGTAAACATGAGAGTGTTGAGGTGATATAACAGATGGTTAAGAAGAAACGCATGGACGTCCATACTGATGGAGTTTGAAATATTTCACATAAATCAACTGTGCTATCCATTCTGAAATATTATTACAATGACGAGTCAGTACCAGGAAAGTACTGGCATGAGAGAAACGATCATAGAGCATAAACACACACTCCTATAGCTGCACACTTCTACATCTAAAAGTTTTAAAGCTACATGGTTTCCAAAGTATCAGTTGTGCATAGCGCAACACTTTAATACTCTAACGCTGGACGTATATGTGCAACATCAGACATATAATCACCCTACGGCTGTTCTGCATCAGTCACTATGGTGACAAAATTTAAAATGACTAATGGATTTTATGCATCGTTTTAAGTCAGAAACACACATACTCGCAATCATACAATCCACGTTAGTCATGCTTATTATCAGTAGTAGAAGCGGTTTTGATGGATTACGGCGCAGTGGGTTTGGTCAGTCGTTCTTTTGTCTCTTTACTCTCTCTCCATCTTTTTCATCGAACAGTTCACTTACCTCTACATTTCTTCCTTCCGACGTCCCTTCACTCTGCAGTAGAAGATACATGACAGGCAGTGTAAAGCTGCGTCGATGAAACCACTACCTAATACCTACCACACAGAGACTGTGTAACTCAAGTTGCAAATCAGTACCTGTAAGTTCATTTTCACAAATTTAGGGTGGTAGCAAAATGCAGTTTAATTGCAGTAGGCATTTGAAAACTATATTAACGTCTTTCTATTCATAAGGAAGCACATGAAATGGCTATTAAGTCCGTATTTACTATGGTAATACTCTATCATTCAAAGCTCGTTGTCTATCCAACATATTTTACACATAAAAGCAGCCAGAATTCCTTGAAGTCCGACTTGGTTAATTTTGCGGTCTAATAGTCACTGACCCACCACTATTAGCGTGGTGAACATTCGGTCGGTTCAGTGGTCTTCTATGTCAGAAGTGGTCGCCAAAGTATTGTATAAAGTACACGGAATATGCCATACGTAATTGTCTCTACGACCAAAAGATCATACGCTCATAAAACCTCAACTAATTAATTCCAAAACATCACACTTTCCTCACAATGTTCATAACTGAAGCCGTTTTAGTCACGACACGTTCTACACACATTGAACTCCCTATTTCTTCATTTTACATACTATTTTCACGGAGACATCTGTCATGGTGTTACCCGTAAACAGGTTAGCGAGCGACTCTCTCGATGCTCCTCTCCTCTCTGCCTATCTAACTACTTGCATGCGGGAACCGCTTAATTCTGATTGTCTATTGATCTAAACGACCAATCAGAATGATTCTTCAAGATCATTCTCGCAGCAAAACTTACCTTAGCCAACCACTAATCAGACAGTTATTTATGTCATTACAATTTCAAGTTTTAATATGCTGTTTAATAAAATAAAACGAAATGCAAAAGAATCTTCAAATTAATATAGGAACTTATTCCGCTTCAGACTTTTATTCTGGCTGCTCTCTTACAAAAGCAAGCACACATTGACATATGTCAGCAGCATAGTGGTTCCAACACAATTTTCCCAAGGTTAAATTTTATAAGGTTTTACATAAAATGACATTAAGTTTTAATGTATGTCCAGCATACACTTTCTCATTCATTGCCGTGTATTCACACAACAAAATAATAAGCAAATAATAATTCTGAATGATTTTTATACTACATAACGTAGAGTATTTAAATTTTTGAAAAGAAAGTTCCAATTAAGTGATTTTATATACTGTGAGTTTTGTTATGACTTCATATGATAATAAAAGACATTTGGTTATTGTTCCTAACTGAGTTTTGAAACATAAGTGTCGGTTTTAGGACATTTAAGTAATTTTCTGAATCTCCGTAACTATAATAGAAAATAATGTGAAATTTTGACATGATCTCTTCCTTAATAACAAAGGATTGCGTACCAAGTTTGAACAAAATCGGATGATAATTACTATGGTTTATTTAGATTCGTTGGGGTATGAGTTTGCGTACCGACTGAATGTTACTTGAGACCATTCTCACGGCTAGTAACTTCAGCTGCGCTGTGAGTCAGAGCGAAGAAAAAACATAGCCATCCTGAAGCCACCGTGATATACAGCTGCCTACCTTACTGTATCGAATGTTATCTCGTAATAGCTTGCTACGTTACAGGATGCGGATGTTCTTCACTAGGAAGAGAAAAACGACTCGAATATTTTCGATAACTAATACATTCAATAACCATCCACCCCCTAATGCCCGAAAATGCACTCAAAACAGAATCAGCTTCTTATTACGGAGTACGCACCAAGATCAAAAGTCAAAGGAGATGTAACAGTGTTACTGCTGTTTACAGTAGCATCACAATGGCTCTGGTAACATTCCTGTTACACAAAAAAGTTCTGGCCCGATGTTAGGTAGTTTTGTCCATGTGCAGGATAACACAGTAATTTCTCCTAACACGACGTCTCTTGAATGCACCCTCCTCACCCCGTTGAAGGGAATGCCGGACATTTTGCCACACCGGACATTTGCCACACTTGCCCCTTCGCCAGGTAGCTTGCCTTCGCCAGGTAGCTTGAGTTTAAAGAGAGATGGGGCCCCTCCACGCCCGCACCAACGTGGTGACCAAACCAAAAGTTCTACTGTCGCCTCCGTAAACATGTTAGTTGTCTAGTAAGTGGATCACAGGATGCTGGGCTGCGATGTTGTCCGTGCGTCTGGGTAAGGCTACGCATTAACACGGTCCATCAGGTGATAGATAGTGGACGAAACGCGAGTGAGGGTAGCGATTTGAAGAGCAGAGGGAAAAAAGTGCCATGGCTCGTGCCGTGGGAAAAAAACCTCTGCGACACGGGTAGCTTGAGTAGCGATCCCTCAGGTAAGGGACGCCCTTCCCCGCACTACCTCTGTCCGCTTTCAAACCGCCGTCTCCACATCTTACTCGATACAACCAGTACGTAAGGGACCTTCTTCTTCGACATCTTGGCCAAATACAGAGCTTCTTTTCCGAAATCGAAATATTTATAACTTTTGGGAAACAAAAGCAATACCGACGATTATGTCAGTATGTAATTAGTTCTGTCAAGTATAAATATAGATTCCTCTGTCTATACGGTAGCTTCCTTTCACGATGAAACGAGAATGCGAATTTACGCTAATCATTTCTTTCAGATCACTGCATTTGTGCCTACTTTAATTAGTACAACTGCATACCCAAAAGACAATAGGGAAAGAATAAATGGGTTTCTGAATGTTTGAAAAGAAGAACGACGTACTCCATATTAATTTACTCTCTAAAAGCATTAGTTAATGAAGTGTAGCGTGACAGTGTTCAAAACGTAACTGATAACACGTTCACTAAATAGAGATAATAACATCTATGATTGACATGTCATCTAAAGTCGACTTACAATTTTAAAATGTTAGAAATAAGGAAATGAAGTAGTACAGAATGCTACGCTTGTAACGTATATTGTTGTTCTACATTGTTTAGCTCTGGTATTCACAGGGTCACAGAGAAAGCATCTTAGGTTCTGGAGGGAAAAGCCGTAATTGCAATTATCTGCACTACAACAGAAATAAGAAGGACAACTTAAGGAAAAATAATGTAAGCTCACAATCGATTTTGAAGCAGATAGTTCCTGTGACAGTATGGGCAGAGGTTATATTCGACAACCGGAATAAATTAATAACTGGCTCCTTTTACCGACCCACTGTCTCACATGAAACACTTGCTGAACAGTTCAAAGAAAGGAAAAATTGAGTCTCATCACAAATAGGTACCCTACTCATACAATTATAGTTGACAGTTACTTCAATCTACCTTCCGCATGTTGACAAAAATACAAAATGGCTCTGAGCACTATGGGACTTAACATATATGGTCATCAGTCCCCTAGAACTTAGAAATACTTAAACCTAACTAACCTAAGGACATCACACAACACCCAGTCATCACGAGGCAGAGAAAATCCCTGACCCCGCCGGGAATCGAACCCGGGAACCCGGGCGCGGTAAGCGAGAACGCTACCGCACGACCACGAGCTGTGGACCGACAAAAATACATTTTCATACCCTATTGTAAATAGAAAACAACTTCCGTAATTGTTCTAAATGCCTTTTTTAAAATTATTTTTAACAATTGGTTGACGAGGCCATTCAAATTGTAAGTGGTTACGCCGGCGGCGGTGGTCTCGCGGTTCTAGGCGCTCAGTCCGGAACCGCGCGACTACTACGGTCGCAGGTTCGAATCCTGCCTCGGGTATGGATGTGTGTGATGTCCTTAGGTTAGTTAGGTTTAAGTAGTTCTAAGTTCTAGCGGACTGATGACCACAGATGTTAAGTCCCATAGCGCTCAGAGCCATTTGAACCATTTGTAAATGGTTACGAAAACACACTTGAACTCTTAGCCACAAATAATCCTGAGCATCACGACGGATACAGGAATTAGTGAACACGCAGTCGTAGCGAGGCTCACTTCTGTAACAAAAAAATTCACCAAAACTAAACGCGAAATATATCTATTTATAAAAGCAGCTAAACATTCGGGTGACGTCTTTCCAAGAGGTAGTCTCCAATCCTTCCAAACTATATAAATTAAGACCATACCTGGCTTAAGTTCAAAGAAATAGTATCAACAGCACTCGAGATATTCATACCAAGAGACGGAACTGATCCCCCATGGTACACAAAACAAGACAGAAAGCTGTTGCAGGAGCACCGCAAAAGGTATGTATAATTTAGACGAACGCAAAATCTCCAAGATTGTTGAAGTTTTACTGAGGCTCGAAATTTGGTGTGGATTTCAATGCGACATGCATTTAATAGCTTCCACAACGAAACTCGCTCTAGAAATGTGGCGGAAAATCCTAAGAGATACTGGTCCCACGTTAAGTAAACCAGCGGAAAGGCTCAGTAAGTACCTTTACTGCGCGACAGCGATGGTAATGTTACTGTAGTGGAGTTAGTAAATGCATTTTACGAAATTCCTTCACCAAAGAAGACGAAGTAAATATTCCAGAATTCGAAATGAGAACAGCTGGAAACATAATTTAGGAGTAGATATCCCTGGTGTTGCAAAGCAACTGAAATTACACTGTCAGTGACAGAGGAAATGATCAAATGTCTTTTCAAAAAGTGTGTAGTGTATAAGAAAAGTAGGTCTAATACATTTGATTCTAATGTTCATTAGTAACAATTAATTTTCAGTAGTAAGCTCCTTACTTTTCTGACCTGTTTAAAGATAATCAACAATTTAGTAAGAAATTTTAATTTTTAAAGGACTATGTTTAAATGTACTTAAGTAGATTTACATCTACTATAAATGTTTGCAGCTAAACTTAAATGAAAAATATTTAAGGTGCCAAAATTGTCAACCTTAGGATCAGGTCAGTTTTGGGATGTCAATTTTAGGTGCAATTCAAAGGTTAAGGTCACATTTTCTTTCACAAAAGCGTATACTATCAGTTTAACAAACCATGATATTTTAGGTGATAGTTGCGATTCTGAAGCTTCAGAAAATTATTTTAGAACTCACAATTATTTATTAGTATGGCCATAATATTGGAAGGTAGAAAAAAGTTATCTTAACGTGACAACAATAGGGATACTTTTGTGAGGCTTGAAACACTTTTTAATTTTTACATTAAAGGCTGATTCGCATCACACTTTGCACAGGCTTTGGACCGTGAAAATGATAAATGACCATCTACCATTCTGGTGTGTGTAAAATCAGCCTAAACACGCTGAACAAATGTGCACTCTATTTACAATTACAACTTAATATTAGCTCCGATAATGCTGCTTCAATGTGTTAATAATTTTATCTTAGTAATCTGCGAGGAATCAGCGGTCTTCATAGCTTTTAATACATTTTTAACGTATTTTAGTCCAGTTTCTGAATATGGGCAATGGCTTTCAAGCAAGGCCTAATGTTGCCAGTCTCTTCATAATTCTTTCCGATTCTCTCTATCCTGTCGTCCAGCTCCAAGTACTTCTTCTTCCTCTTCTTACCTTCAAGATTCATTTCCAATTTCATGTAAATGCAGTTTGTGAGCTCTGCTTCCTTTTTCAAGCACTCCACCAAATAGTTGATTCTAGGGTGAGGGTTTCCAATAATACTATTTATTTTTTTTTTTTTTTGCCACCCTTCAACAGCATTCGTCGTTGGGTGCCTTTTTCCGTAACAGTCCCACATTTCTATTGCGATATCCTCATTCTCTAGCCAGTTATACACAAAGTAGTCAAGAAAATGAGAGAACCTTCCGTTATCAGGAGCGACATATGTGCCTTTCTTCTTATTAGGGAGCAGTGCAAATACAATAGGAAGAATGTTTGTTTCTTTAATCGAGCCTCCTAAGTCTACGTGTATGGTGAAGGTCTGTACAAACTGCTTGCTGCATCTCTTAAATGTTCCATCCATAAAAAAATGGGCACATGTTTTTAAAATTTCTTTTCCTTTGCTTCCACTAAAAATCATTATTCTCGCCTCTAATCGATCGTCTTCCAGAAGAAAACTACTGCCATCTCCCATTTTTAATAGATGTTCATGAAGGTCAATTTCATAAGAGTTCTTAGGCTGTTGTTGGTTCCCCCGCTCTTGACTCCGTCGACGACGCATGGTTCTCTTCATAGATTCTGAATTAGGCATCACTGTAACACACAAACTGTATTACGTAGAGTTCCCATTTCATCCGCGTATATCTCCGATAACTGTGTAGTTTCTTCTCGAGACCTTCTCTCCGCCCTTTCGACTTACTTTCTCACTTTCAGAGCTGCATCGTCAGGTGGTCCACAGAGATGTTCTAATACGCTCAACACTTCTGCGTTCCTCGAAAGCAGCTTTCCCTTGCAATGATCCGCTTTTCGGGGTAAACACATCCATGTAACAACACCTTCTTTAGATTCCCTCTGTTTAAGATACGCGTAACCTTTGTAATGAGCAGAAGGCCTGCCCTTGTTTGTTGTAATATCTTCCATACTGATGTCACGTTCGGAACTTCGAAAGCAAACTGGGCGGCCGGGTGAGGAGAAGGAGGAGGAGGGGGAGGGGGGGGACAAGGGGCCCGACCCTTCGAAGCAGGTAAAACCGTGGCAAATGTCCGGTGTGGCAAATGTCCTGTGTGGCAAATGTCCGGACACCCGTTGAAGGTGGTATATGTGGCTTCAGTACTCTCTCCCCCAGAACATTCTAGGGAATGACTTAAGTGTAAGGCGCGCGGGCTTAGCCGATCGGTCTGTGGCGCTGCAGTAATGGACTGTGCAGCTGGTCCCGGCGGAGGTTCAACTCTTCCCTCGGGCATGGGTGTGTGTGTTTATCCTTAGGATAATTTAGGTTAAGTAGTGTGTAAGCTTAGGGACTGATGACCTTAGCAGTTAAGTCCCATAAGATTTCACACACATTTGAACTTAAGTCTAATAAACGCATTGATTCTTCTCCTTAAAGCTTAAGGCATAACACTGCCTATGAGAACCAACCATAATTCACTAGTATCTATATTCGACTGGATGTGTGAGAACACAGTTCTTGATTGGTATACCTGTGTACTGTAACACTCGCATCATAGGTAGCTGAGGCTCAACGAGTAGTACAGATTGAAAACTCGTAGTCTGGAAACAAATGCGTGCACTGCTACGACACATCAGAGAGCTTGTCTGCAGACTTTTGTAGCGATGCTCTTGATGGAAACTCAGAGTCTGGCACTGTTCTAGACGTTCATCTGACTTCCGCTCTACCGTGTAGGGACCTGCAACAGCGAGTCGATATGTGTATTGAGTTGATTTCTGCTGCTGCTGCGGCTGTGGTACTTTTTCCCACGAGTACATTCTCTTATTGCTTACCAGATGAGCGTCGCTACTTTTTTTATAACTTCCAAGTCTGATACGTGTCCACAACACTTTCAGGACATCTACGAACAGTAGATTTCAGGTATTTCTTTATCCTAGTAATCAGTTATTTGTTAGTTGTCTGTGTGTCGACTGCACTAGAGTGAGTATTTCCCTTCTCTCTCCCTACAGAGTACGCATCCCTGGCAAAGTAATTTATAGACCAACAGTTAGCATGTTATGCATTTGAATCGGAACTGTCCGACGCTAACTGTTCTACTCACATGCATATAGAGATTATGCGTTCATATTACCAACCGTGAAGTCTTGATTATAACCACTTGTACCGATATTTCGTAACAATATTGTCTAGATTCTCCAGTAACGACAACAAACCAAGGCTTTCTGCTGTGCCTATCGCACCTCCATTTATACTCTTGAGGACCCACGTTGATGGCACATGATCATCCCAGTTCCGCTGCTTTGTGTGCAATATGGCAGCTCGGTGCTGGCTGACAGCCCTTTGTGAATGTTACTCTTATAAACAAGATAGAACTGCACATTAGTCAGACGCCATAGTAAAGCACTGTACTCAAATTCTGCAGACTTGCGCCATAGGGTGGTCGGGTTTCGGGTTCCGCTAGATAGGTCAGGAGTCCACTACACGCAGCAAGCGGCTACACGGGTAGCAGGGGTGTGGCGTGGGCTGGGCGGTTTTTTTAGGTTAGATGGCCTTGGGCAAGTACAGAAACGGAAACAGCCTCAACGGGTGCGGGGCAAAGTCAGGACATGCGGGGACCGAGCAGCAATCGGTATTGTAATTGTAAACTGTCGAAGCTGCATTGGTAAAGTACCGGAACTTCAAGCGCTGATAGAAAGCACCGAAGCTGAAATCGTTATAGGTACAGAAAGCTGGCTGAAGCCAGAGATAAATTCAGCCGAAATTTTTACAAAGGCGCAGACGGTGTTTAGAAAGGATAGATTGCATGCAACCGGTGGTGGAGTGTTTGTCGCTGTTAGTAGTAGTTTATCCTGTAGTGTAGTAGAAGTGGATAGTTCCTGTGAAACATTATGGGTGGAGGTTACACTCAACAACCGACCTAGGTTAATAATTGGCTCCTTTTACCGACGTCCCGACTCAGCAGCATTAGTTGCAGAATAACTGAGAGAAAATTTGGAATACATTTCACATAAATTTTCTCAGCATATTATAGTCTTAGGTGGAGATTTCAATTTACCAGATATAGACTGGGACACTCAGATGTTTAGGACGGGTGGTAGGGACAGAGCAAATAGTGACATTATACTGAGTGCACATCCGAAAATTACCTCGAGAAATTAAACAGAGAACCGATTCGTGGAGATAACATCTTGGACCTACTGATAACAAACAGACCCGAACTTTTTCGACTCTGTAAGTGCAGAACTGGGAATCAGTGATCATAAGGCCGTTTCAGCATCCCTGAATATGGAAGTTAATAGGAATATAAAAAAAGGGAGGAAGGTTTATCTGTTTAGCAAGAGTAATAGAAGGCAGATTTCAGACTACCTAACAGATCAAAACGAAAGTTTCTGTTCCGACACTGACAATGTTGAGTGTTTATGGAAAAAGTTTAAGGCAATTGTAAA
Organism: Schistocerca nitens; assembly: GCF_023898315.1. Classification (NCBI taxonomy): domain Eukaryota; kingdom Metazoa; phylum Arthropoda; class Insecta; order Orthoptera; family Acrididae; genus Schistocerca; species Schistocerca nitens. The sequence goes on along the minus strand of NC_064619.1, from coordinate 740,924,180 downwards.
ATGCGTTTTACACAGGTACGTGCCGAGTAAAACTGTGAGGGACGGGAAAAACCCATCGTGGTTCAACAACAAAGTTAGGAAGCTACTGCGAAAGCAAAGAGAGCTTCACTCCTAGTTTAAACGCAGCCAAAACCTCTCAGACAAACAGAACCTAAACGATGTCAAAGTTAGCGTAAGGAGGGCTATGCGTGAATCGTTCACTGAATTCGAAAGTAAAATTCTATGTACCGACTTAACAGAAAATCCTAGGAAGTTCTGGTCTTACGTCAAATCAATAAGTGGCTCGAAACAGCATATCCAGACACTCCGGGATGATGATGGCATTGAAACAGAGGATGACACGCGCAAAGCTGAAATACTAAACACCTTTTTCCAAAGCTGTTTCACAGAAGGAAGACCGCACTGCAGTTCCTTCTCTAAATCCTCGCACAAACGAAAAAATGGCTGACATCGAAATAAGTGTCCAAGGAATAGAAAAGCAACTGGAATCACTCAACAGAGGAAAGTCCACTGGACCTGACGGGATACCAATTCGTTTCTACACAGAGTACGCGAAAGAACTTGCCCCCCTTCTGACAGCCGTGTACTGCAAGTCTCTAGAGGAACGGAAGGTTCCAAATGATTGGAAAAGAGCACAGGTAGTCCCAGTCTTCAAGAAGGGTCGTCGAGCAGATGCGCAAAACTATAGACCTATATCTCTGCGTCGATCTGTTGTAGAATTTTAGAACATGTTTTTTGCTCGAGTATCATGTCGTTTTTGGAAACCCAGAATCTACTATGTAGGAATCAACATGGATTCCGGAAACAGCGATCGTGTGAGACCCAACTGGCTTTATTTGTTCATGAGACCAAGAAAATATTAGATACAGGCTCCCAGGTAGATGCCATTTTCCTTGACTTCCGCACTGTCGCGGTGTAGCTTGCTCGCCAGGTTTCCAGAGGGTGCGTTTCTGGATGAGGTATCGAATATATTGCTTCCCCCTACTTATACCTCCAGAGGAGATCACGAATGTAAAATTAGAGAGATTCGAGCGCGCACGGAGGCTTTCAGACAGTCGTTCTTCCCGCGAACCATACGCGACTGGAACAGGAAAGGGAGGTAATGACAGTGGCACGTAAAGTGCCCTCCGCCACACACCGTTGGGTGGCTTGCGGAGTATAATTGTAGATGTAGATGTAGAAATGCGCCCAGTCACTGACAACCACATATCCTGTAAATGCAGTGCATTTGCTCTATTTTGTCAATTTCTATGTGTATGTGTATATTGCAGATGGGTCCCATGCCCCAGGGTAGATTTGAGTTTGTGTTGGAATGTGGATCCACCCCACATTATACCTGGAATAGTGTCTAGAAGTGGATCCGCAATGCGCTACATCCAGGACAGGATTGGAAGGCGGATCCACGAGCGAGAGGACTGGGTCAGTTTTATTGGTGTCATGCACGACACACACATAGACACAGATAATAGAAAATAGAGCAAATGCACTGCATCTGAAGGGTATATGGTTGTGGGTGACTGGGTGCATTCGAGGTAAGAACTATACTACACTGTCTAACTAATGTGCTGTTCTACCTTGTTCATAATCTCAATACTCGCCAAGGATTGTCTCCCTCCACCCAACGAACATCCAACACACGAAATAGCGGAATTGGGAGGATCATGTGCCGCCATCGTGGATCTTTAAGAGTATAAAAGGAGGTGTGATAGGCGCAGCAGGATGCCTTGGTTTGCTGTTATTACTGAAGAATCTAGACAACATTGGTACGTAATGTCGAAAATATAACTTGCGTCGAAGATGTTATGCTCTTTAGCAGGTTGAATTTAAATATTCTTACATCCACTAGAGAATCGTTTTGCGAAGAGTTTTTTGCTGTTTTTGGGGATGTAGCACTGTTGAAAATAACGTACAAGAGGTTGAAATCGAGCCCGCTGCTTGAATACTGTTCAGCAGTGTGGGATCCGTCCCAGACAGGGTTGACAGAAGAGATAGAGAAGATCCAACGGAGAGCAGCGCGCTTCGTTACAGGATCATTTAGTAATCGCGAAAGCGTTGCGGAGATGGTAGGTAAACTCCAGTGGCAGACTCTGCAGGAGAGACGCTCAGTAGCTCGGTACGGGCTTTTGTTGAAGTTTCAAGAACATACCTTCACCGAAGGTACCCTCCGCCACACACCGTCACGTGGCTTGCGGTGTATGGATGTAGATGTAGAGGTAGATACATGCATAGTTTCTGTCTGTATGTGTGTATAGCTGTCAGCAGTGGACGGTTTCAGTTCGAATGCGTAACTTGCTAACTGTTCATCTATAAATTTCATTGCCGGAGACGTGCACTCTGTAGTTACGGAGAAGGGAAAATTCTCACGTTCCATTATCCTAAGTGCAGTCGACACACAGTCAGCTAACGAATAACATTACAAGGATTTTAAAAAAAAAACCGAAATCTACAGTTTGTAGATGTCCTGACTGGGTTGTGAGGACGTATTAGAGTGAGAAGATATAAACAAAAGTAGTGAAGCTCATATGGTAAGCAATAAGAGCATGTAATTATGGAAAAAAGTACCACAGCAGCAGCAGAAATCAACTCTCCACAGATGTCAACTCGCTGTTGCAGATTCCTACACGGTAGAGGGGAAGTCAGATGAACGTATAGAACTATGCCAGACTCTGAGTTTCCATCAAGAGCATCGCTAGAAACGTCTGCACACAAGCTCTCTGATGTGTCGTAGCAGTACACGCATTTGATTCCAGACTAGGAGTTTCCAATCTGCATCACTCGTAAAATTAACCAACGCATGGGAATACCGGCAATACATACGGAAAACTAAAAAAATAAAAAATGACATAAAACGGTAAAAATCGACGTAAATGTGATATAACTACTACAATTGGATGGGAAAGACGTGAAATTAAGAAAATCCGACCAAATATGTAAAATCGCGAAACGTGCAATGTTACGTAAATTAACTGAGAACACATAAAATTAGGGAAAAAGTACCATGAAATGTGGGGAACAGCCCCATTTCCTAGAGTGTTCAGTGGGAGAGAGGACTGATGCCACATAAATCTGCTTTAATAGTTTGAGCAGGGTGCACTCTAGAGACGTGGCGTTAGCACGGAATTCATATATTATCCTACGCATGAACAACACTATCTCACATCAGATCAGAACCTGTCCGTGCAAGAGGAATGCTACCACAGCCGTGGTGATGCTACTGTAAACAGCAATAAGAGTGTTATACGTCCATTGCCTACTGATCGTGGTGTATACTCCCTTGTAAGAAGCTGCTGCTTCTTCTTGTGTACGGGGGGAGTTCAATAAGTAATGCAACACATTTTTTTTCTCGGCCAATTTTGGTTGAAAAAACCGGAAATTTCTTGTGGAATATTTTCAAACATTCCCGCTTCGTCTCGTATAGTTTCATTGACTTCCGACAGGTGGTAGCGCTGTACGGAGCTGTTAAAATGGCGTCTGTAACGGATGTGCGTTGCAAACAACGGGCAGTGATCGAGTTTCTTTTGGCGGGAAACCAGGGCATCTCAGATATTCATAGGCGCTTGCAGAATGTCTACGGTGATCTGGCAGTGGACAAAAGCACGGTGAGTCGTTGGGCAAAGCGTGTGTCATCATCGCCGCAAGGTCAAGCAAGACTGTCTGATCTCCCGCGTGCGGACCGGCCGTGCACAGCTGTGACTCCTGCAATGGCGGAGCGTGCGAACACACTCGTTCGAGATGATCGACGGATCACCATCAAACAACTCAGTGCTCAACTTGACATCTCTGTTGGTAGTGCTGTCACAATTGTTCACCAGTTGGGATATTCAAAGGTTTGTTCCCGCTGGGTCCCTCGTTGTCTAACCGAACACCATAAAGAGCAAAGGAGAACCATCTGTGCGGAATTGCTTGCTCGTCATGTGGCTGAGGGTGACAATTTCTTGTCAAAGATTGTTACAGGCGATGAAACACGAGTTCATCACTTCGAACCTGAAACAAAACGGCAATCAATGGAGTGGCGCCGCACCCACTCCCCTACCAAGAAAAAGTTTAAAGCCATACCCTCAGCCGGTAAAGTCATGGTTGCAGTCTTCTGGGACGCTGAAGGGGTTATTCTGTTCGATGTCCTTCCCCATGGTCAAACGATCAACTCTGAAGTGTATTGCGCTACTCTTCAGAAATTGAAGAAACGACTTCAGCGTGTTCGTAGGCACAAAAATCTGAACGAACTTCTCCTTCTTCATGACAACGCAAGACCTCACACAAGTCTTCGCACACGAGAGGAGCTCACAAAACTTCAGTGGACTGTTCTTCCTCATGCACCCTACAGCCCCGATCTCACACCGTCGGATTTCCATATGTTTGGCCCAATGAAGAACGCAATCCGTGGGAGGCACTACGCGGATGATGAAGAAGTTATTGATGCAGTACGACGTTGGCTCCGACATCGACCAGTGGAATGGTACCGTGCAGGCATACAGGCCCTCATTTCAAGGTGGCGTAAGGCCGTAGCATTGAATGGAGATTACGTTGAAAAATAGTGTTGTGCAGCTAAAAGATTGGGGAATAACCTGGTGTATTTCAATGCTGAATAAAACAACCCCTGTTTCAGAAAAAAAATGTGTTGCATTACTTATTGAACTGCCCTCGTATTTTCGTGCAGCAGGTCGTGGGTGGTAACTCAATGTACTTGCTATAGAAAATATTCATGTCGTTGTTTCCTCGCTCTATTTCCCAGTGAGGCATAGCCGTATTCGTCGAAAGCTTTTTTTTGGGGGGGGGAGGGGGGGATTGTGGGGAGGGGGTTCATCAGTCTTCTGATTCTGACTGGTTTCATGGGACCCGCCACGTATTCCTCTCCTGTGCTAATCTCAGGGTAGCACTTGCAACCTACGTCCTCAATTATTTGCTGGATGTATCAATCTCTGTCTTACTCTACAGTTTTTGCCCTCTACAGCTCCCTCTGGTACCATGGAAGTCATTCCCTCATGTCTTAACAGACGTCCTATCATCCTGACCCTTATCCTTATCTGTGTTTTCCACATACTCCTTTCCTCTCCTCATTCCTTACCTTACCAAGCCACCTAATTTTCGACATTCATCTGTAGCACCACATCCCAAATGCCTCGATTCTCTTCTGTTCCGGTTTTCCCACAGTCCATGTTTCACTACCATACAATGCTGTTCTCCAGATGTACATTCTCAGAAATTCCTTCCTCAAATTAAGGCTGATATATGATATTAGTAGACTTCTCTTGGCCAGGAATGCCCTTTTTGCCATTGCTAGTTTGCCTTTGATGTCCTCTTTCCTCCGTCCGCCATTGGTTATTTTATTGCCTAGGCAGCAGAATTCCTTAACTTCATCTACTTCGTGACCCTCAATCCTGATGTTTTCTCGCTGTTCTCATTTCTGCTACTTCTCATTACCTTCGTCTTTCTTCGATTTACTCTCAATCCCTACACTGTACTCATTAGAATGTTCATTCCGTTCAGCAGATCATGTAATTCTTCTTCACTTTCACTCAAGATAGCAATGTCATCAGCGAATCGTATCATTGATATCCTTTCACCTTGAATTTTAATTCCACTCCTTTTATTTCCATCATTGCTTCCTCGATGTACAGATTGCTTTATTTACCATTAGAACAGTATCTGAAATAAGTGACAGTTCAACACGAAAAGTAGTCTACTTCGCATATTTTCATACGCTTATGTCGTGTGGTATTATATTTTGGGGTAATTCTTCTGATTCAAAAAGGGTATTTTTGGCTCAGAAACTGGCTGTTCGAGCTATATGTGGTGTAAAGTCGAGAACCTCTTGTCGACCCCTATTCAATAGTCTGGGAATTGTGACATTGCCCTCACAGTGTATATTTTCTTTAATGTCGCTTGTTGTTAGCAATATTAGCTTATTCCCAATAGTTAGTTAATACTAGGCAGTTATTACTAGGCAGAAATCAAATCTGCATGTGGAATGCACTTCCTTGACTCTTGTGCAGAAAGGAGTGCAGTATTCTGCTGCATCCATTTTCAATAAGCTACCACAAGAACTCAAAAATCTTAGCAGTAGCCCAAACACTTTTATGTCTAAACTGAAGAGTTTTCTCATGGCTCACTGCTTCTATTCTGTCGAGGAGCTCCTGGAAGAGCTGAAAAATTAAGCAAATTCTAGTGTTACATTGTTGATTTTCTATATTTAAACTTACGACTTGTCGCCTGAATATGTTTCTTATTTTTCATTTTATCTGTATCTACTATCGTGTTATAATTTCATGTATTGACTCGTTCCATGACCATGGAGACTTCTCCTTAATTTGGTCCCAAGGAACAATAAATAAATAAATTGAACATTAGGGGCGACAGGCTACATCCTTGTCTTACACCCTTTTTAATACGAGAACTTCGTTCTTGGTCGTCCACTCTCATTATTCCCTTTGGCTGTTGTATATATTGAATATGGCCCGACTCTCCCTATAGCTTACCCTTACATTTTGCAGAATTTCGAACATCTTGCACCATTTTACATTGTCGAATGCTTTTTCCAGGTCGATAGATCCTATGAACGTTGTCTTGATTTTTCTTTAGTTTTTCTTCCATTGTTAATCGCAACGTCAGAATTGCCTCTCTCATGCCTTTACCTTTCCCAAATCCAAACCGATCGTCACCTAGCACATCCTCAATTTTCTTTTCGATTCTTCTGTACATTATTCTTGTAAGCAACTTGAATGCATGAGCTATTAAGATGATTGTGCGATAATTCTCGCACTTGTCAGCTCTGGCCGTCTTCGGAATTGTGTGGATGATGTTTTTCCGAAAGTCGGATGGTATGTCGCCAGACTCATACGTTCTACACAAAATATAATAGTCGTTTTGTTGCCACTTTCCCCAATGATTTTAGAAATTCTGAGGGAATGTTACCTACCCCTTCTGCCTTATTTGATCTTAAGTCCTCCAAAGCTCTTTTAAATTCTGATTATAGCACTGGATCCCCTATCTCTTCTAAATCGACTCCTGTTTCTTCTTCCATCACATCAGACAAATCTTCCCTCTCATACAGGTTTTCAATGTATTCTTTCCACCTACGTTGCACTCTTAATGTTATCACGCACGCTTTTAATGTCATCGAAGACTGTTTTTACTTTCCTGTATGCTGAGTCTGTCCCTTCGACAATCATTTCTTTTTCGATGTTCACATTTTTCTTGCGGCCATTTCGTCTTAGCTACCCTGCACTTACTATTTATTTCATTCCTCAGTGACTTGTTTTTCTGTGTTCCTGAGTTTCCTGGAACGTTTTTGTACTTCCTCCTTGCATCGATCAATTGAAGTATTTCTTCTGTTACTCATGGTTTCTTCGTGGTTACCTTCTTTGTACCTATGTTTTCCTTCCCAAAATCTGTGATGACCCTTTTTTGAGATGTCCATTCGTCTTCAACTGTATTGCCTACTGAGCTATTCCTTATTGCTGTATTGTAGCCTTAGAGAACTTCAACCGCATCTCGTCATTCCTTAGAACTTCCATATCCCTCTTCTTTGCGTATTGATTCTTTCAGACTAATTTAAAAAATGGTTCAAATGGCTCTGAGCACTATGGGACCTAACATCTTTGGTCATCAGTCCTCTAGAACTTAGAACTACTTAAACCTAACTAACCTAAGGGCATCACACAACACCCGGTCATCACGAGGCAGAGGACTAATTTAAACTTTAGCCTGCTCTTTATCACTACTATATTGCGATCTGAGTCTATATCTGCTCCTGGGTAAGCCTTACAATCCAGTATCTGATTTCGGACTGTCTGTCTGACCATGATGTAATCTAATTGAAATATTTCCGTATCACCCGACCTTTACCAAGTATACCTTCTCTTCTTGTGATTCTTGAACAGGGTATTAGCTGTTACTAGCTGAACTTGTTACAAAACTCAATTAGTCTTTCTCCTCTCTCATTCCTTGTCCCAAGCCTATATTCTCCTGTATCTTTTCTTCTACTCCTTCCCCTATAACTGCATTCTAGTCCCACATGACTATTAGATTTTCATCCTCCTTTACATACTGTGTTATTCTTTCAGTCTCCTCATACACTTTCTCTATCTCTTCATCTTCAGCTTGCGACGTCGACCTGTATACAGAACCATCGTTGTCGGTATTGGTTTGCTGTCGATTCTGATAAGAACAATCCCGTACTGACCTGTTAACAGTAATACACTCTCAGCCCTACCTTCCTATTCGTAACGAATCATACTCCCGTTATACCTTATTCTGTTGCTGTTGATATTACCCTATACCCATGCGACCAGAAATCCTTGTCTTCTTTCGACTTCACTTCACTGACCGCTACTTTATCGAGATTGAGCCTTCGCATTTCCATTTTCTGATTTTCTAGTTTCCCTACCACGTTCAAGCTTTTGACATTCCACGCCCCGACTCGTAGAATCCTTTCGTTGATTATTCAATCTTTTTCTCATGGTAACCTCCCCCTTGGCAGTCCCCTCCCGGAGATCCGCATGGAGGACTGTTCCGGAATCTTTTGCCAATGGAGAGATCATCATGACACTTCTTTAATTACAGGCCACATGCCCTGTGGATACACGTTACGTGTGTTTAATGCAATGGTTTCCATTGCCCTCTGCATCCACATGCCGTTGGTCTTTGTTGATTCTTCCGCCTTTAGGGGCAGTTTCCCACCCCTAGGACAAGATGTGCCCCGAACCTGTTTCCGCTCCTCCACCCTCTTTGACAAGGCTGTTGGCAGAATGAAGATGACTTCTTATGCCGGAAGTCTTCTGTCGCTAGTGTTGCTTATCAATCAAAATTTAAGCAGCGGCGGGATTCGAAGCCGGGACCAAAGACGTTAAGATTATGAATCCAATACCCTACCCCTTTTTTCCCTTTTCTTTTGCATTTTGTTCCTTATTGTTCGTTGAGTTTGGTCGTAGCGGACGTCACATGATATCCGTTGAAGTTCGTTGTTTTCCCTTCAGTCAGTTTTGTTATTACAGAGAGCAGTCAAATCTCTGACCGAACACGCTGAGCTTCCATGCCGGCTATCCCCTAGACCACAGGTGCAATTACAAAGGCGGTAGTACTACTAATAATAAGCAAGACTGATGTGGTTAATGTGATTGAGAGTCTGTACGTTTCCAACTTAGAAAGACGCATAAAATCCATTAATATCTTAAGAGGCAAAAGAGCAGTTTCCTGTCTTCGTTCTAGTTGGTTTATAAGAAGCTCGAGCGGTGGATATACACCGATGATTCCTTCCTACGACTCCATAATAGTGTACAAGGAAGTAGTTTTATCATTTTAAAGTTTGTCAGCGAAATGACTGAGGTAGTAAAGTTGCAGGGTGGTTGCATGTCTGATGTCGACTAATATATCGTGCATTACAGTATTAAGATCGGTGCTTTTCCACAAGACTAATACTTAGAAAACCGTATGGCTTTAACAACATGAGATTTTTAGCTGAAGAACTGTGCAGGCATAGGAGTGTGTGTTCATGCTGTACGATCTACATCTACAGCGAAAGTCCACAAGCGACCGTACGGTGCATGGTGGAGGAGAGCCTGTAATGGTACTTGTCATTTCCTCTTCTGACCCACTCGCAAATAGAGCGAGGGAGAAACGACTGTCTGTATGCCTGCGTATGAGCCCTAATATCTCGTGTCTTATATTCGTAGTCGTTACGCGGGATGTATGTTGGCGGCAGTGGAATCGCTCGGCAGTCAGCTTCAAATACCGGTTCTCTAAATTTTCTCAGTAGTATTTTTCGAAAAGAACGACCCGTTCCATCCAGGAATTCCCATTTGAGTTCCTGAAGCATCTCCGTAACACTTACGTGTTGTTCCAAACTACCGGCAACAAATGTAGCAGCCCGCCTGTGAACTGCTTCCTTCTCTTCCTACAATACGACCTGATAAGGGTCCGAAACACTCGATCAGTACTCAAGAATAGGTCGCACCAGCGTTATATACGCGGTCTCCTTTACGGATGAACCACTCTTTCCAAAATTCCCCCAATAATCCGAAGTCAACCACATGTTCGGTCCACCTCATATCGCTTTGCAACATGACGCCCACATATTTAAACGGTTCTACCGTGTCAAGCAAGACACTACTGATACTGTATTCAAACATTACAGGTTTTTTCTTCCTACTCATCCGCACAAACTTACATTTTTCCAAGTTTAGGCCACATTTAGGCCAACTTTTGTCTAAGTAATCTTGTATCTTCCTACAGTCACTCAACTTCGAAGCCTTACGTACACCACGGCATTATCGGCAAACAACCGCAAACTGCTGCTAACGTCTCCGCCGCATCATTTATGTATATGGAGAACAATAGCGGTCCTATCACACTTCCCTGGGGCACTCCTGCCAATACCCTCGTGCCTACAATTGGGCACAGTGTCAAATGCTTTCCCGAAATCTAGAAATATGGAATCCGCCTGTTGCCCTTCATCCATAGTTCTCAGCATAACATCTGAGAAAAGGGAAAGCTGAGATTCGTACAAGCCACGCTTTCTAAAACGATGCTGATTCTTGGACATAAGCCTCTTAGTCTCAAGAATGTTTATTACATTCGAACTGAGAATAGTTCAAGGATTCTGCAGCAGACAGAAGTTAGGAATATTGATCTGTTCCAGACGCTTGCGACTTTGCGCTGGGTGAGAGACTCACTGTAAGTGCGAGCTGGTTGAGGGGCTAGGGCCGCAGAGTGCCCTGTGTGAAGTCGGACTGGCATTCCATCCGGACCTGGAGGTTTATTTGTTTTCAAATCTTTCAGTTGTTTCTCCGCACCAGGAATGCTTATTCCTATGTCGTTCATACGGAAGTCTGTCCGATGCTCAAATGACGGAATGTTTCTGCTATTCTCCTGCGTGAACGATTTCTTGAACGTGAAATTTAAAACTGCGGCTTTCGTTTTGCTATCCTCAACTGCCACACATGGGGCTGAATGATCTTACATACGACTAGAATTTTGTCGGGTTCGTGCCAGATCTTTTGCTAAGTTGTGACGATGGTAGTTGTTGTCTGCCTTGTGAAAAGATCTTTCCACAGACGCACGAATCTCTACTACGCTTTGCTTGAGTCATTTTTGCATCCTCTTTTGAACCTAGAGCGCAACAGTCTCGGCATCCTCAGCGGCCGCTGAATTTCGTTATTAAGCCATGGTGCTTCTTTTCCATCCTTTATCCACTTACTAGACACGCAACTCTCCAGACCACGATTTACAGTCTGCTTAAACTTAGCCCATAATTCTACATCCATCATACTGGAACTATGTGATGCCAGTTCACTTTCTTAGTGAGATGTTAAAAATTGCTCATCTGTTCTATCTAGTGTAATTTTTCCTCCTATCTACGTGATTATGTAGCTCTCAATTCGTTCGAGCAATCAGTCATACATAATATGAAACACAGTCATAGCTCATTCACTCAAAATGATTCAGAAATTTTACTTGTTAGAATGAAATCAGGCGATGATTCTTCTTCTCTGGAGGCTCGTGCTTTGCGGCAGTCTGCTAATCTGTACAAATAAAATGCCTCGTAATTTTTGGGAGCGTTGTATAATCAGTCGGCAAACCTCAGATCAATCAGATATTTGGCTTTGATGAAGTTTAACCTTCCGAAGAAGTAATGGAGCTCTTGGATTATTAAATGCAGGTTCGTATCCAGTCTTTCGGAAGTTCCCTTCTGATTAACAACTACGCAATATATCGATGAATATCATTAATTCTCAAATGTCAAATACACACCTTTTGTATGAAGGAGCAATATATATATATATATTTTCCTTTTAATCGTACAGTTGGTATCAGTTATCTTCTGTCATAAATCTCAATAATCAGATATCAGTTCTTCAAAACAAACTCAGGCTAATCGGCACGAAGACAATCTCGGAAGCTGTTTTCTTCTAACAACTACCAGAGAGAGTACTACAAAGAATAATTATGCGCTCATGGCATAGCTATTGTATGAAACTACTTTGTGCATGGATTCTCCAAGTATGAAGAAAGAAGATTAGTAAACGTCATTCAAGGATAGAATTGTATCAGAATAATTCATCGAATATAAAGAGATATGACACTAGCAAAAAGACTCTCCTAAACTTCCTGACTGACACTAGCAAAAAGACTCTACTAAACTTCTTGACTGATGTATTAACTTTCGTAATCATAGTTGCTATAATGACATCATTACCGCTAATCCCTTTTTATATACTGGCACTGTCGATAAGATAGCTAGAAGGTCTAAGATATTTCCATTGCTTGTGGACTACAGAGCTAGCTGTTCAAGACAATTTTCAGAACACGTGTTCAAAAGTATTTCGCATGATCGTCTGTTCGTACCCCCCGCATTGAATCCATAGACACCCCGGTCTATACTTGGCACGTTAAAGTCTCCTACAACTATTATTGCATGATCTGGGTATTTACATTCTATTGACCTCAGACTTTCTTTGAATGACTCTAGAACTGTCAGAACGGAATCGGGTGGCCGGTAACAACATCCGGTAGTTAACTTAGTTTCACCTACACCGATTATCCGCGACCAGACGACTTCACTTTCACACTCAACTTCAACATCAACAGAGAGAGTATTTTTGTCCACTGCAATGAACAGTCCCCGTCGTATGGCCTTTAATCTGTCTTTTCGATATACGTTCCACGAGTCGCGAAATATCTTAGAGACTTCTACCTCGGATTTTAACCAGCTCTCGGTCCCGAGAATAATATGAGCACGATTGCTTTCCTGAAGGGCAATAAATTTGTTAGGAATACTTCGACAGTCTACTGTAAAATTGTCGCAGTCGAAGTGTCTTTATTATGAACACCGTTTGACTTCCCTTGCTTTGGATCGACTGGCTAGTGTTCATTACAGCACCTCAGACTATCGCCTAGCCTACAAAAACCCTCAAGCGCGCGCCAGAAACACTCTGCTACCTGAGTAGCTACTTCTTTTGTGTAGTGCACCTCTGACCTGTCAAGGGGAATCCTAAAAATCCCACATGATAACGCAGGTACAGAAATCTGCAGCCAACACCGTCGCAAGTCGTCGATGTTTTTGGTTAAGACCCTTTACTCGCTCCAAACCAAAGAACCCGATCAACTCTAGTAACGATGTTGCAAATTGCGAGCTCTGATTGAACCCCATGCGTCAGGCCAGCAGTTCTCACCACCTCCGCTAGCTGCCTATACGAACTGAGGATCGCCTCAGAAATCATGCGACAGGCGCCGTTGGTGACTGCGCCCTGCCCGCTCGACAGCCACACACGAGGCCGCCTCCACATCTCGGATGAGGCCCCCCGGCGGACGTACCGAGTGAACATTGGCTTCCCCACCAGTCCTCAACGCTATCTGCGTAAGCGGTTCCATAACGCGCCGAACATTGGACCTCCGAATAACCAGTGAACCCCTCCGCCCTGCTAAAGGAGTGGCCACCTGTCCATTCACAGGATTCGCTCTCTCGAATACCGAAGTCGTTGATGTAATTGTACTTACAGTTAAACGTTGCGATCGCGGTCTCAATTGACTGGCATTCGACAATGAGCTAAGTATCGGAAATACACTCTCTTGACCCCTGTTACTCTGGAAATATCTCTACCGTCCTTACGACTTCCTCTCTACTCATCACATAACATAAACAATATTAACTTCACAGTGCCATACATACAGACGCTACACAATGTAAACCACATTAACTTTACAATACAGTATATACACATTTGACACAAAACAGTACTTATCCAGTATATCTCTACAGCATGCGGTAAAAATATCCTATTCCTACAGCGTCTATATACTCCAATGCTCTCCAACCCTAGGAAAGCACCGTCAACCCGTTCTTTTTCTCTACAGACCCGACACTCAGAGCTAATGTTCCCTCTTACATCAACGGACCTAAGTCACCCTCAGAACTCTTTTTACAAATTCAGCATCGTCGCCTCCCCCCCCCTCCCCTCCCAGCGAAACACCTTACCGTCTCTCCTTCCTTGTCTGTTCGCTTTTCTACAAACAACCTCAGACTCATAGACTGCAAGAACACATGTACTTTGCCCATAATATTACACGATTTTAGCTGTACTTCTCAATATGATGCACTAGGCTACGCCCTACCGATCACTAGTTCATCATAATACCCAAGATATAGACTTCAAATTAATTCTCTACAAACGCCGAACTTCATCTATGTGCAGCATGCTGTAAACCAATGACTAACTAGAAACAAACATACGCAAAATGATATTTCCACTCTCGGATACTGGTATCAGTCATGTAACATATTCGAGATCTTGGCTATAATTTACACGTCAACTAAGGTCAGTCCCAGGTCTAGAGAACAGATAAGCGTGTATCCAACACACCACAATCGATCTTCACTGAACTAAATAAAGGAAGCAAATGTGCAGAAGTAGTCAACCGAACAATCTACATCCCATCGAATAACACTCCAACCCAAATCATCATCTTCTCAAATTCTGACTTGATCACCAAAGCCGCCCAACATATACTATTACTTCGCTATTCGGTCGTCTAGAGAACATCAAAGTTAACTCTTACAGATCGATACACTACAACAAGTCTCTGCATTATCATTTATGATCATTTATTATTATTTATCATAATTAATTATTTATTATTATTTATATCATGCGCGTGTGTTCGCCACAAGGTCCGGAGACCAACTAGGTTAGTACAGATTGCCACCAGAAGAGGGCCTCATTCAAGATTTCCGATTCTCGTAGGGAGTTTGAATTTTGGCGGAAGATCAGACAATTTGTTTACCTAACAAAAATGGCTCCAAGTTCAACTGTGTTTAGCTCCTATCACAAGCACCAGAGCGCTCTGTTATCACGTCAGATGATTACGCAATTACCATTATTCAAGATGGCTGCACCCAGTGTGAAACGTGTCACCTTTCCCGAACCAGCATGCTACAGTAAAATTCCAACTTGGCTTTAATCACACCCTACACATCGTTCAGCTGATCCCATTTCCAGATCTTTGCGCATCTGATATCCGCAATTTGAGTCCGAGAAAGACATATCCATTACTTTCTGCAGCCTGTTTAGAAACAGAACGACCTCATTTACTGCAACAGAACCTTGTCTTGACCATTCGCCGGAAATGCGAGCACCGTCGACGGCATTTCAAAGCCACATAGCTGTCTATCTAAACAGCCATCCACTAAGCACCAGGACCAGCATGCAGAAGTGGGCTCTCTCTATACCTGCTCTCCAGCTATTGTCTAACCACATACACTGCACAAATGGATTCCTGAATAGCGCAGATCTCTATCCTTCCCTGCATCTCCAACTCGACATGTAAACACTGTCCCTCCCCCAGCCAGCAAACCCGACGTCATTCATGCTGTGCTGACAATTTCCACTCTCAAATCTTAAACACTCTCATATATAAAAGCATATTCACTCCTGCCAAAACTCACTTAATAATAAAAAACATTCTCCGTTTCGAAGCATATATTAGTATGCATTTAGAACAAACAGACAAACAAATTTCAAGCAGAAGTCATACATATGATTAAAAAGAAAAAAAAAGATCTCAATTTAGGTTATCCGTCATTTATTTACATGTCCTAATGATACAGTCGTAGATGAGTCGCGTCATCCACTCGCTCAGTCCTTCAACTCACACTTTCACAGAACTTGTGCTTCTTATATGCCACCCACTCCGTTATAATAATTTTGTACAAGCATTTACGCCCCCCCCCATACAACCCAGCTCAATAGAAGATAATAATTCCTTTTTCCACAGGTAGTCATAATCGGCGAACAATTAAACGTACTAAATTACGCATACATGTAGTCAAATAAGCAAATACTTTTACCTACATACACACCCCTCTCACCGAGGATAGGGCATTTAATATTATATACTTAAACACAGACCAATGATAACCATATCCCGACTCGCACCTTGTCCTTGTAATAAAGATAAAATTCATTTTCCTATACGATACAAAATAGCCATTTTACATCAATGCACTCTCAGTAGTTCCCAGTCGCTCTCAGAACAGTTCAGCTAATTCGAAAGCCTTTTCCCGTTGGCAGAAATGCATCAGTCTTTGTGATCAGAGCCTGCTCCCATTTTATACATACATATCCAGACTCGCGTATTTGAAGACCAAATATAATTTTAATATAATATTATAAAATTCACCTCGTACTCGTCGATATTACGCACAGTCCTAGTACTTTAGTGCACCATAGATCTCTGACTAGCTAGAATTCCTGCCCTGCACAAATATTAACACGGACTGATGCACGGCCTTTCACAGGAAACTATACCTTGCACCTTGTAAATCATATTCTTACAGTCGATAGCATAACACTGAATGATTTTTAAATAAAGGACAGCCGCAACACAAGGAAACTAGAAGAGCCTGGTGGCGTTGTGGCGACTTTCCAAACTACCCCCCAAAAGTGACTGACGGCATCTACAATTAAACTCATATGTCGCATTTTTGGTAAACATTTTTGGAAAGCAGTGATCAATTAATTGTTATATTTTGACATAGTTGAAAACTACGCCTTCCATCCCTAGTGATTGTTCATTTTGCGCACAAGTACGGGATCACCGTTTTCGGTGCTAGCAACCCCAGAAGTTGCCGTCAATCAACCAAAATTTGTTCCCCAACTCATACAAGTATTGTCACTTAATCATTATGTGGTACCTAATGCACGGATGCTATGGGTAAGACACCACGGATCTACTGTAATATTATCCATCACAACTGATATCGCAAAAAATTTTACAGCAATTCCGACACTGGCCAATCATGTGACAGCATCCAGAATGAGATTTTCTCTCTGCAGGGGAGTGTGCGCTGATATGAAACTTCCTGGCAGATTAAAACTGTGTGTCGGACCGAGACTCGAACTCGGGACCTTTGCCTTTCGCGGGCAAGTGCTCTCGCAGGAGAGCTTCTGTAAAGTTTGGAAGGTAGGAGACGAGGTACTGGCAGAAGAAAGCTGTGAGGACGGGGCGTGAGTTGTGTTTGGGTAGCTCAGTTGGTAGAGCACTTGCCCGCGAAAGGCAAAGGTCTCGAGTTCGAGTCTCGGTCCGGCACACAGTTTTAATCTGCCAGGAAGTTTCATGTGACAGCATGTTTTCCTAATTTCAGTATCACACCTAAACCATACCTCGTCTACTTTGCAAGTATCATTGCGAGCATTGATAGATAACTGCTCAGTATGTCCATTCAAACTTAATTCTCGAACACATAAAAACGATCTAATTATACCAGACAACGTTATACATGTTTCTGAGACCTTGCGCATAGTACTCGATCAATCTCTCTAGATATGGCGGTCACAGAGCAATCTCGCCCTCCTACGGTAAAAGACCGTCCTCACCTCGGCATTGACCAGCCTACCCCGCAACATCGCTACCCAATTAATCCTCAACCGAGCAGACGGATATAGCTACGCTTCACCTCTCTTGACTCTATAGAGCTTTTCTAGTCCTAACCCCTCCAGGTGCACCACATTTCTCGAGATGTAACCAAGTCTTGGAGCTTAGCGCACCATATCGATCTATAGTAACAGATCTCAAAGTGCCTTAATTTAGTAGCATACAGTTAAGAAGAACAAGCACGGGGTTATATTTATACGCGACGTAGTTCGACACATTTTCAAGTAAATCATCCAATGTATCATGTGTAAAGTATTGTAGCTGCATACGACTAGAACGCAGGCTATATCACATTACTAAAGCTTCCAGATAGAACACTGAAAAAAAAATCGACCTTCAGCAACTTGTCTTTCTCTAGAATAATTGAGTCAACGTTTAAATCGTACCTAGTTACCGCCCTGTCTCAATCGATCACCCCGTACACTCTCTGTTATCCTTTAACACAGAGGTGAGTAAGTTTAAAAGTGAATGATTCTCTGTCCTCCTCAAAAGCATCAAATACAGTATTCAACTCGCGTGTATCACTGCCACCTCAGTAGACATACACTATAATACGAACTCAACGATAAAAAATTGAGTACCTTCCTTATTCCGCTCAATTCGATGTCTTCGTTTTCCTACGTTCCTCTTGTCGCAGCATACTTGGCTCCATGTACAAATTGCTCCCTGCGAACCAGAAGATAAGCAAGTACGTCCTCATTTTCACCGCATTTTGGTGTATATTAGGTTATTTTATAGCTATGCGCTAATCAGTTATCGCATTTCTTTCGGTTTTATCTCACTTCCATCCATGCGTTACCTATCGTTCTGTGTTCTAAAATTGCCTGTAAATGTAACCCAGGCGTAACCATTCACCTCCACATTCAGAGAGCACTTGCTCTGTTTTCGGTACGTCGGTGTACATGCACATCTCGCGGACGGCTCCCAGGACCAGACCCATCGGCTGGTGGACCAAACTTCGAGCATAGAATACAAGTCCGGATGTAAAGCGTGCTTGTTCCACCCACGAACCCCACTGCGTATTCTGCGTGTGGTGGATCCGCCGCCGGTTGTATGTGGGGGGCGTGAATGCTTGTACAAAATTATTATAACGGGGTGGGTGGCATACAAGTGGCACAAGTTCTGTGAAAGTGTGTGTTGAAGGACTGAGCGAGTGGATGACGCGACTCATCTACGACTGTATCATTAGGACATGTAAATAAACGTCGGATAACCTAAACTGAGGTACTTTTTCTTCTTTTTAAGCGTATGTATGACGTCTTCTAGGAATTGTGTTTGTCTATTTATTCTAAATGCATACTAATAAATGCTTAGAAAGGGAGAATATTTTTTATTATTAAGTGAGTTTTGGCAGGAGTGAATAGGCTTTTATATATGAGAGTGTTTAAGATTTGAGAGTGGAAATTGTCAGCACAGCATGAATGACGTCGGGTTTGCTGGCTGGGGGAGGGACAGTGTTTACATGTCGAGTTGGAGATGCAGGGGAGGATAGAGATCTGCGCTATTCAGGAATCCATTTGTGCAGTGTATGTGGTTAGACAATAGCTGGAGAGCAGGTATAGAGAGAGCCCACTTCTGCATGCTGGTCCTGGTGCTTAGTGGATGGCTGTTTAGATAGACAGCTATGTGGCTTTGAAATGCCGTCGACGGTGCTCGCATTTCCGGCGAATGGTCAAGACAAGGTTCTGTTGCAGTAAATGAGGTCGTTCTGTTTCTAAACAGGCTGCAGAAAGTAATGGATATGTCTCTCTCGGACTCAAATTGCGGATATCAGATGCGCAAAGATCTGGAAATGGGATCAGCTGAACGATGTGTAGGGTGTGATTAAAGCCAAGTTGGAATTTTACTGTAGCATGCTGGTTCGGGAAAGGTGACACGTTTCACACTGGGTGCAGCCATCTTGAATAATGGTAATTGCGTAATCATCTGACGTGATAATAGAGCGCTCTGGTGCTTGTGATAGGAGCTAAACACAGTTGAACTTGGAGCCATTTTTGTTAGGTAAACAAATTGTATGATCTTCCGCCAAAATTCAAACTCCCTACGAGAATCGGACATCTTGAATGAGGCCCTCTTCTGGTGGCAATCTGTACTAACCTAGTTGGACTCCGGACCTTGTGGCGAACACACGCGGATGATATAAATAACAATAAATAATAAATTATAATTAATAATAATAAACACTCACGGAGACCAAATCCAAAGTAAAATTTATGGGAGAATTGAGCACAGAATTTGAAATAGACGCAGGAGTACGACAAGGGGATGTACTGTCCCCAGTGCTCTTCAATTGTGCTCTTGAAAAAGTTGTTAGAGAATGGAAAAAAGCAGGTGCACCAGCACACAGACTGGGACCAAGACATAAGGGCATAGAATTACACTGTTTAGCATTTGCTGATGACATGGCACTGATCGCTCAAGACATTACTGATGCACAGAAACAGCTAGAATTTTTACAAGAACAGGCAGCTAAAATAGGATTACAAATTTCATTTGAAAAAACAAAATTTATGACTGACGTCAAAGATGCACCTTCTGATCTCAAAATTGGTAATAACTACATC
This sequence comes from Schistocerca nitens, assembly GCF_023898315.1. Classification (NCBI taxonomy): domain Eukaryota; kingdom Metazoa; phylum Arthropoda; class Insecta; order Orthoptera; family Acrididae; genus Schistocerca; species Schistocerca nitens. The sequence goes on along the minus strand of NC_064619.1, from coordinate 740,904,189 downwards.
TCTCGAGTAAAAGAATTTAAATATTTAGGTGAATGGATTGCAGAAAATTGTAATGAAAAGTAACCTGTCAGATCAATAGTCAAGAAAATGGAGACGGCGTTTCAGTTAACAAAAAACATTTACAACAAAAAGAGTCTCTCGTGGAACTGCAAAATACGACACTACACAACAGTAATTAGACCCGAAACTCTCTACGCATCTGAGACACTAAACCTTCAACACAGAACACTAAAAGAGGAATTAGAAGTGAAAGAACGTAAGATAATGAGGAAAATTCTAGGACCAAGAACTAAAGATGGAGTACATTATCCAAAACCCAATGCAGAAATATATAAAAATATCTCAAGAATAACAGACACAATGCGCATGAGAAGAATCCAATTCATGGGGCACTTAGAAAGAATGGACTCAAACAGGTTAACGCACAAAATCCATACATTTTTAAAGAACAAAACTACAAGACCGAACTGGTACAAACAGACGGAAAAAGACCTGACAGAATTAGGGTCTCCAAATCTACATGATAGAAATGAAATCAGAAAAATCACAAACACACGGGGTTTTGAGGAAGAAGAGAGAAAAACTAACCGACATACATGGTCTACGCAACGAAAGCTAGCCCATTCGTTGTTTATGAAGGAATACTGGGCGAAAAGGAAGGCCAACAAATGTTGATTACGCGTGGTCCTAAGTGATCCATCCGCGAAGAAGAAGAAGAAGAAGAAGAATAAATGATCATAAATGATAATAAATAATAATAAATAACTGGAGCAGCTGTCAGAATGCAGAGACCTGTTGGAGTGTATCGATCTGTAAGAGTTAATTTTGATGCCGACTAGACGACCGAATAGCGAAGTAATAGTATGTGTTGGGCGGGTTTGATGATAAAGTCAGAATTTGAGAAGATGATTCATTTGGGTTTGAGTGTTATTCGATGGGATATAGATTGTTCGGTTCACTACTTCTGCACATTTGCTTCCTTTATTTAGTTCAGTGAAGATCGATTGTGGTGTGTTGGATACACGCTTGTCTGTTCTCTAGACCTGGGACTGACCTTAGTTGACGTGTAAATTATAGCCAAGATCTCGAATATGTTACATGACTGATACCAGTGTCCGAGAGTGGAAATATCATTTTGCGTATGTTTGTTTCTAGTTAGTCATTGGTTTACAGCATGCTGCACATAGATGAAGTTCGGCGTTTGTAGAGAATTAATTTGAAGTCTATATCTTGGGTATTATGATGAACTAGTGATCGGTAGGGCGTAGCCTAGTGCATCATATTGAGAAGTACAGCTAAAATCGTGTAATATTATGGGGAAAGTACATGTGTTCTTGCAGTCTATGAGTCTGAGGTTGTTTGTAGAAAAGCGAACAGACAAGGAAGGAGAGACGGTAAGGTGTTTCGCTGGGAGGGGAGGGGGGGGGGCGACGATGCTGAATTTGTAAAAAGAGTTCTGAGGGTGACTTAGGTCCGTTGATGTAAGAGGGAACATTAGGTCTGAGTGTCGGGTCTGTAGAGAGAAAGAGCAGGTTGACGGTGCTTTCCTAGGGTTGGAGAGCATTGGAGTATATAGACGCTGTAGGAATAGGATATTTTTACCGCATGCTGTAGAGATATACTGGATAAGTACTGTTTTGTGTCAAATGTGTATATACTGTATTGTAAAGTTAATGTGGTTTACATTGTGTAGCGTCTGTATGTATGGCACTGTGAAGTTAATATTGTTTATGTTATGTGATGAGTAGAGAGGAAGTCGTAAGGACGGTAGAGATATTTCCAGAGTAACAGGGGTCAAGAGAGTGTATTTCCGATACTTAGCTCATTGTCGAATGCCAGTCAATTGAGACCGCGATCGCAACGTTTAACTGTAAGTACAATGACATCAACGACTTCGGTATTCGAGAGAGCGAATATCATTTTTTGGTCTGTTTGTTTCTAGTTACTCTGTGGTTTACAGGATGCTGTACTTCGAAAAATTTTTGTGTGTTCTTGTAGTTTATGAGTGTGGAGATGTTTCTAGAAAAAAAGCGAGAAGGCAAGGAAGAAGAGAAAGCAACGCATTTCTGTTGAGGGGAAGCGATCGCCGAAATTGTGGAACAATTCTGAGAGGGACTTCTGTCCGTTGATGTAGCAGGGCTGATTACCGCTGAGCGTCACGTGTGTAGGAAGAAAGAGCAGGTCCACAGTGCTTCCTTAGGAATGGAGAGCATTGAGGCATGTAGTCGGTATTGTAAAGTTACTGTGGCTTACTTTATGTAGGGTTTGTATATAATGGATGGTAAAGTTAGTGTTGCTTATGTTATGGGATGAGTAGAGAGGATGACCGTGTGTGTGTGTGTGTGTGTGTATAAATTGAGGGGGCTGTGGAGGTAATTTAGCGATCTCTGTAAAAGTAAGCACAGAAAGCCTCAGAAAGAAAAGCATGATGGTACTTCGATAACGAGTCCTTAGGAAATTAGGCCTGTAAATTCGATAAGAAGGAATAAGAATGCTTAATCGGTTGTTCTGGGATATAGGAGGGTTTTGAACTTTTGCGTATGTTGAGTGGTGAAAGGGTAGAAGGTTAGGAGCGCATTCACTATTATTTTCGTGAAAAAGTTCTGTTAGGGTAATAATTTGAATTTACAAATAAGCTGAGAAAACACGAAAGCGAGCGTTAACTATTTCTGGGGGCCACTATACAATTTCGAAGAGGTTGATTGGGCTCTCATTTTTTTCTTTTTCTTTTTTTTTGCATAGTATGATGATCGTTTTAGATTGTGAGGGGAGGGCAGCACTGGGATGTGTGTGTGGACGGTGAGTGTGTGAACTCGCTCTCGGCTATTCTGACAACAGACGTGAAGGTGGAGATGTGTCGTAAATAGACCGGCAAGCAATGGAATACGGCCTTAACATGTGTGTTGGACCGCATTGACTTAAGACGGTGACAGGCGACGTGCGCGGCCTGGCTTGGATAGTCATATTCGGCGTCTAGGTGATACGAATTTCTCAAGTGTTGGGTGTGAATGCGGCAAGTCATGTTTGAGGGGTCTAACAGAGGCCTTTGAGAGAATTGAGAGCTGTCGGACGTGTGACTTAGTGTGGGACAGGTTGATTGCGCGCGTCTGTTGAGTTATTTTGCTATGCGTTATTTGGATAAATTACGAGTACTGATGATGCTTACAGTTATGTGTGCTGCATTATTGAGGAGCATTTTGATATTGTGCACTGAAATTAGGAGTTGTTTGCGTGTCTGCCGACTGTGCAACATGACACCAGGTTGGTCAGGGCGAGTGTTTTTTGTTTGAGAGTGATAGATATACTAGATGCATAAATAAAATGTACTTTAAGTATTTGTGGGACGATATAAAATATGAGAGAGTTCGAATTGGTTATTATTTTTTCTACTTGGAGGTTTTGTTAGATCGAATTGCTGAGGCAAGTAGCTACGAGAGCGCGAGGGATGTGATTGCAGCATATCTCCGTCTCTCAGCGGTTAACTACAGGTGGGGCGAGCGATGTTCTCGGCTTAGGTACTGGGGGTGGGCTCTGGCCCTGTCCTAGACCATGTGGATTGAACAACAGTATTCGGGCCATAGATTAGCTAGAATATTTACAGAGGAGTATGTCCGACGCGAGTATAAATGTCCAGGCTGTGACGTGGGCGGTCTCGCGCTCGTGGTGTGTGAGAGAGGCAAAGCCGACGATTTTGAATCATCACAGGTGACTTAGGTTAGTGGCTTCGTTTGCCACAATTTTCTTGTGTTGGTAGCGAAACACGAACTGACCATCAGAATTCAAACTTGGCTTATTTGTATAGGAAAAATGTGATATACGTTAATGTAGGTTGGTGCACGTTAGTAAACGGCAGTACACTTTAGTACATGTTAGCCGACGAACGTGGGTCGGTAAGGGGCCGTGGTGGTCGGTAGGGACTTTAACTATTTCATTCCAAGTCCAGGTGGGCGTGGCACTGGTGAAAATTGATTCCCGGTCTAGGTGGACGTGGCAGTTTTCCGCATCATAGAAGTTAATTAATTGATCAATTTAATTAAGTAGTCATGGGAACTTTTTTACATTCACTTGCGGAGGTACTAAGCTCGGCGAGCGCGAAGGCTCACGTGTACGGGCTTGATTAGATAAGTGCAGAATGTGGATTGAATAATGAGAGGGGGTTGATCAATCGACTTAGCGAGGGACGTCTTGGAGAGCGCATGTGCTGGACCACTTGTTGTGACGTCATGGCGGATTTCACTCTCGGGCAAACTTTGGCGCCAAACGTGCGGCAGGGCGTTCTTTGTCAACCAGGTGCTGGATCAACCGACCGACCGTTATGAAGGCTGCATCGGCAGGTTCCAACCTGTCCAGCGAACAGCTTTGGCGCCAACTGGTCGGTGAGGGCGGACTCCACTGTTTACATCGCTGGAGCAACGCGGGCCTGCGAAGCGAGTCGGCGGCGGTAGGCTGTGACGTGAGCGGCCGCTGGACCGGCAGCGGGCACTGACGCATCCGACGGCCGTCACCTGAGGCGACCGCTCGCTTGCCGGTGGCGCGCGGTCCGGTGCGGTTTGGTGGCGACCATATGAACTAATTCAGTTGGACTGGGGACCTCGTGGCGGCTGGACTGCGACCTCTAGAATGTGTACTAACTCTGTTGGAGAACAAGTGATGTCGGTGCTGTTTGAAATAAAGACTTCAGTCCTTTTCCCACGAATTCACAGGAGGTGACAAGTCGTTCAAATGGCTCTGAGCACTATGAGACTTAACTTCTGAGGTCATCAGTCGCCTAGAACTAATTAAACCTAACTAACCTAAGGACATCACACACATCCATGCCCAAGGCGGGACTGGTCTATTTTCCCACCAAAATTCAAAATTCCCGCCATTTTTTCTCGAGGGTTAGGTTAGTGGACGTAGCACAATTGGGCTATTTTCCATCCAAAATCCGCCATCTTGGATGACGTCGTGAGCTGTTGGCAAGTCTACATACCGCCATCTTGGATGACGTCATCGCCGCCATCTTGAATAAATTTGGCAACAATGGAAAATAGGGTGGTACGAATCTTGCCCTACTAATGGGGTGTACCCCAAAGCGTAACACTGCCTGCGCCGTCCTGCGTCCGTGCCGAGGAGGCACTGAAAGTACAGGTGTATTCGGACACGACTTTTGACGTGGTGTATTGAGATGCGCTATTGGTCAGATCAGGCGGCACATTTCCATTGATCTATAGTGCAGTCTCAGTGATTTCAGTGATCTGCAAACGTAACTGAAGGCGTCGTCGGACCCACAACTTGTGTTCGTCGCCTGCGGAGCGGCACGTTCGTCGGTGTACGATGTGCCGTGCGCTCCGATACACCAGCGCATCCACGATCACCGCACTCACCTATCCTGCTTCACAGACTGGAAAGTCTACGACCTTCACTTTCTTTGATGAGGCGACGTGGACATCCAGCACCTTCTGGGCTGCTCACAATTTCGCCCTCCTTGAACTGCTTTCCATGGACGTTCACGAAAGTAGCATGGGAATATTTGATTAGCTTCAGCGTCTCCGAGATGCTCCTTTCCTTACGCCTGGCAATACCAATTTCTTGCTTATCAAATGGCGTACGTCAGTGGATTTTCCCTGCTGGTCACCGGACTGGTTCCCCATTCGCCTCTGCTCAGGCTGCGTTCTTTTCTTATCGTGTCGGGTATCCACAACGGCATCAAGGGCGTTCACCGTCGCGGTGGGCAGTAATCGTAGCGTTTTGGCTCACCAGCCTTTGTAACGGACTTGCAAGTAAATATTTCGTATCCGACGCAGTTAAAGATGTACACTGGTCATTATGAGCACGACCTACTATCGATATAAACCCGTCCAGGCGATAGCAGCGTCACCTCCAGAGTAATGACAACTACTCAGACAAACGCAGGGTCCATAGAGTATCAGTAATGTGCTGTCCGTGTGTAGAATGGGGAAGGCGCTCCCTGAGTTTGTCCCAGGACAGCTTGCGATGGCTCGGAACGAACATTTCCGAAATTGCACGACTTGTTGGGCGTTCGGCTAGTGCTGTGTGAAGCCACGTCCACACTGGACGGCCACTCCTCATTATAAATGGCGGACGTCGTAGGCTGAGCCATGACAGGTGGAAGACTATGTCGCAACTAAATCAGACTTTAAAGCTGGGCAGAGCAGAAGTGTGTCTGACACACAGCGCACAGGACACTCCTAACGAAGGGCCTCTGCGGCCGACGACCCATACACGTACAAATGTTGACACCACGAAGTCGGCAACTACTACTGAAATGCACACGTGACCGTCGGCACTGGACGCCGGAGCAGTGGCAGAGCATTTCACGGTCTGATGAATTCCGATACCGTATTCATCATACCCGATGGGAGGGCGCGAATGCGCCGTCTTCCGAGGGAACGGCTCCGGGTCACCGGTGCTGCGGGATGGAGGCAAGCAGACGGCAACTCCGTGGGTCCAGCGGAGCTCGAGCGAGGCCGTGACGGCACGGACCACGATCACGTTTCCCGACGGCAGTGGCATTTTCCAACAAGATAATGCGCCATGTCACAATGCCAGCAGTGTGACGGAGTGGTTCGTGGGACCCAGTGGCTAGTTGCACTTGTGCTGCCCCCCCTCCCCCCTCCCAATTCACCACCTCTGAACTCCATCGAACGTATCTGAGATGTGATTGTACGTGACGTCAGAAATCGTCAGCCCCCTTTGAGGAATTTCCGCGTATTAGGTGACTCGTGCGTGCAGATGTGGAGCCAGCTCCCTCCAGCGACCTACCGAGGCCTCATTGCTTCCGTGCCGCGACGCATCGCCACTGTTAACCGTGCCGAGCTCGCTCTAAGGTAGGCGGTCAACATGTTCTGGCTGATCAGTGTATCTCGGCACCTTCGTCATACATTCCCGCAATCTATGTTCTCGTGTACTTTCGGTACAGTAGTCTGTCGGTGCGCGCACCTCTCGAGTGGACGCGCCAGGTGGAGTGTTTGTGAACAAAGTAGCGTTGCCGCTGTCGTGGGCAACCTCTCTAACCGGGCGCGCCTCCTGCCCGCAGGTGGTGAAGATGCTGGCGGCCGTCGTGGTGGTGTTCGCGACGCTGTGGCTGCCCTACCGCGGCCTCCTCGTCTACAACTCGTTCGCCACGCTCTTCTCCGGCACCAAGTACATGGACCTGTGGTTCCTGCTTTTCGCCAAGACCTGCGTCTTCATCAACAGGTAGGAGCACTGCTGCACCGTCGACACTGTGCAGCCACCACAAGCCCCGAAAGATCACGTGCCAACTTAACAAGTCGATTTCACCTCCGCCAGGTCTGCAGCTACCTACTTCCACTCTCGCGAAAGCAGAGTTGGAGTCGGTCCTCTTCTGCTTCACCTTACCATCGCATTCTCGATCTGTCAAGCGAATCGTTGTCTGTGGCTTATTCTCTGTCTCACACACGGCTTCTACAGACCTCACACGCCTCCACAACATTTCGAATTCTACGAGAAATCAGTTGGGGCTTACAACCAGGTCTATCTGGGAAGTGCATAACGCTCCAAACAAATCTGATAGTTGATTAGGAATTTCTCACAACAATGGAAAATAATGCTGAACACTCTGGGATTCTCGGACACTTCGCGACCTGGGCTTTACAAGCCAGACCATACTGATATCGTTCTGATCTTCAGTCCGAAGACTCGTTTCGTATAATCCCTCAGTTCTGAAGCCTTTACTGACTGAAAAAAAAAAAAAAAAGAAATTCCCAAGAGGAGTGTACTTTTTTCCAAAGTATACTTTGTCTCTTCCAAAGAAGAAATTATTTTTTTTTCCGAAGAAGAGTGTATCGCTATGAAGCTGAATTTAGTTTTCCCGAAGAAGATTTCATGTTTTTTGTAGAAAATTCTACCTTTTCCGAAAAATATTTTTAATGTTTTAAGAATAGTGTCAATAATAGTAAGAAGTTTTCGGTTCCTGCGGAGGATTCATCAGTTTTCAGGAGACGAGTTTCCTCGTGTTCCTAAAATAAGCGTATTTTTTCATAAAAAAAGAGTTTTTTAAGTTTTCGACAGAATTTTTTTAGTTTTCAACAAATTTTTTGTTGTTTTTGATGCATTTTTGTTAGTATTGGAATAGATGTTTGGATAGGTTGACTAGATGACAGACCCGTCATTCCCGTTTTTCTACCAGAAACGAAACCTTGTATGTTCTCCTGCAGAAGAATGGGTGTGAGATAACCCCGCACAGTTTCTGTACTCTGGGCGCAGTCGCTTCCAGTGTCTACAGCGCAATTTTGTAAACGTCTCTATGGCAATGCCACTCCATAGACGGCTGCCGTTTCCGCCTACAGCCGACCACCCTTCGCAATAGAAAGCTGTCAAACCGCTGCTAGGTCTGAGGGGTTTCATGGAAGTTGAGTCAACTGCACCAGTTTCTTAGTAGTAAAGAATGAATGTAATGAAACTTCACGTATGATGCGGCACTTTTTCACCCATCTCAGTATTTACGACGTAATATCTGTTGAATTATGTGTCGTACAATAATATACTTGTGTGTGTACATGCAGTGTCAGATGTGGATACTGTCTGCGAAGTAAGATGGGAACAAATTTACTAACATAGAAGTAATAAATTTAAACGCCATGTATGATACGGCAGTTTTTCATGCACCTCATTGTTTATGACGTCATCTCTCCCGAACTATGACGGGTGGGTGGTTCTTAGCACGACAGCGATTGCTGCCTGACAGTAAGGCATGTGTTTAGCGGATTTGGTTGAAATCGGCGAGTGCTTTAGGATGTGATGTGGAACATACATATAGACATACATATTTACGTGCATCCATTCTTACAATATGTGTTTATTCAAGAGTGAGGAACCTTGACCTACCTTGCCCCTTGGAGAAAACTACTCGAAGCTGGACTGCGGGTCATGGAGCCTGGACCGCGGAAGGTCTGTCTGGCGAGCGCGAGCGCACGCCTCCCGAAGCGGCGCTGGAACCTACTGTAGCCGGGTCGAGTCCTGGCGTTGGAAGTGGAAACCGTTTTAATCACCAGTATTTCGCCAGCGAGTGGAGAAGAGCTGGTGCGAATAAGTTTGATGACCAGATGCCCTCGCCGATGTCCTCGGTTACTTCCAAATCTCATCGCACTGACTCATGAGCTGAGGGCTGGATGGAGACATAAGACTGCAGCCGCATGAGGAGCGGAGTGGGCTGCGTGCCAGCACAAGCTGTCGCTCCCTTCTGCCTCTCGTCGTCACTGCTTTTGGGTCTTCAGTCTCCTTACTGGTTGGACACTTCCCGCGACGACGTCATCTCCTGCACCACCGACCCCTTCGTCTCAGGGCACTTGCACTTTACCTCTTCGGTTATTTGCCTTGTAACACTCTTAGTTCAAAATGTTTCGGAACTGTAATAATAAAGGTTATTGAAATGAAAACTTTTTAATATAATACTTTCTTTAACGGATTGAAAAGAATAAAATAATTTCTCCTACCGTCGTAGAGATTCTTGACCCCACCCAGATACCCCTGAAAATTTGTACTTGTGAATTTTTAATAGTTGTGACAATACTTGTAAAACACAAAACAAAAAAAGTCAGGGCGTTTAATAGGTTACTGATGCATGAATAGTTACCTCAGTCACCAACAGTAGGCAGTATTGTCAGATTTTTATCAACGACAACGTATTTCTAGACCTCCAGAAGGCATTTGACACCGTGCCTCACAAGCTCCTTGTAGTGAAATTGCGTGCTTGTGGAATATCGTCCCAGTTATGCGGTTGGATTCGTTATTTCCCGTCAGAGAGGTCACAGATGGTAGTAAACGACGAAAAGTCATCGAATAAAAACTAAGAGATTTCTGCAGTTTCGTAAGGTCGTCTATTAGGCCTGTGCTGTTTCCTACCTGCATAAACGATTTAGGAGACAACCTGAGCAGCCGCCTTAGTTATTGGCAAATCGCGCTGTCATTTACCTCCTAGTAAACTCATCAGAAGATCAAAACAAATTGCAAAGCGATTTATAAAAGCATGGCTCGAAAACTGTAAACTGACCCTAAACATCTACATCTACATCTAAATATATACTCCGCTAGCCACCAAGCGGTGTGTGGCGGAAGGCACAATTCTCTCTGTTCCACTCGCGGAACGCGCGAGGGAAAAACGACTATCTGAACGCCTCAGTACGAGCTTCAATTTCCCTTACCTTTGAATGGCGATCATTGAGCGATTTGAAAGATGGTGGTAATAATATATACTCTACATCCTCGGCGAAGATCGGATTTTGTAATTTAGTGAGCAGTCCCTTCCTTTTAGCGCATCGCCTATCTGCAAGTGTGTCCCACTTCAAACTTTCTATGAGATTTGTAACGCTCTCGGGAAGGCGAAATGTACCAGCCACGATTCTTGCTGCTCTTCTTTGGACCTGCTCAATCTCTTGAATCAGACCCAACTGGTAAGGGTCCCATACAGGCGAACGATACTCAAAGACTGGACGAACTAAAGTATTGTAAGCAATTTCCCTTGTTGAAGGACTGCATCGCTTCAGGATTCTACCAATAAACCGCAATCTAGAGTACGCCTTACCCGTCACTTGTGTAATCTGATCGTTCAATTTAAGATCATTTAGAATAGCCACACCCAGATACTTGACGGATGTTACTGCTTCCAGAGACTGGGCATATATTTTAAGTCGTACATTAACGGGGATTTTCTCTTTGTTATGCGCAGTTGGTTACCCTTACTAATGTTGAGAGATAACTGCCAGTCATTACACCACGCATTTATTTTCTGCAAATCCTCATTGATTTGTTCACAACTTTCGTTTGATACTACTTTCCTGTAGACTACACCATCATCGGCAAACAGTCTAATGCCGCTGTCAATACCATCAACCAGATCGTTTATGTAAATCGTAAAAAGCAGCGGACCTATTACGCTCCACTGGGGCACACCTGATGTTACGCTTGTTTCTGTTGAAGTCTCCCGATTAGTCTCGTGTGTGTTCAATGTTTCAATAGAATTTAAACTTTATGACGAGCTTACAACATGCACATGCCGTAACTTCCAGTCTCTTGTCAGTTTCTCTTCGCCTGAGTCAACCAAATTGTTACTACCTCCTGCGTATACCCCACGAAAAGGCCGTGGAGGTTACAGAGATGCGAGGTCTCTGGGACGCTTACCAACAATCGTTCCTAGTATGAATCATTAGCGACAGAAACTCGTAATGAGCGACACTGCAGTGCTACTCAAAGTACCCTCCGCCACCTAGCAGACACGAAAACGAGTCAATATTGCATTGTCATCTAGTTCTGAGCTATGTAGAGAGTTTCAGGTCTCTAGCTCAATGGGAAGTGAGTTTAAAATCAATGAAAAAATTGGTATCGAACAGACAAGGAGACAAGAGTACGACCTAATAAAAACGTGCAAAAAGTTTCTTTAATGCATCAAAAGTTGTATGTGGTCTCTCCCCACATCAGTGCAACACAAAGAACGTTCGTACAACCAAGAGAAACTGTCAGCAATACGCTTCTTTGGTATGTTGTTCAACTCCCTCGTCAGATTCGCACCTTCTTCGGTCTTGGCGAACCGAAAGAAAAACATTATGGAGGTCGCCATTTTGTGATAGTTCCGTATTGACAGCACCAAGTCTAGGGACCGGCCAGGATATTTTCCAGAAATGTATCGTCCCAACTTTCCATTTCGAGAAAGGCTCAGAAGACGTTCACGCGTCGTTGTTTTTCGTTCGAGATTCAAGGAATCCTGGGCAGACTTTGCAAACACTTTTCTCTTCATCAAAAAACTCTGAAAAATGTCTTAAACTTTCGATTTAGGGATGTTCAGTTCGTTTCTCCACTGTCATTCTTCACACAATAACGTTGACACAGTACATTCGTACGTCCGCTACTTAACGCTGCCTGCTCGGAGCTAACTAGTTCAATGGACAGCTGATGTTCGCAGTTGTTAGTTCAGGCTTCCTCCGAAGTTACTACGCTGGCGTCGGTTGTGCGCCAGGAATAAAGACAGTCTCGAAGCTTTCCGGACAGACGGTGTATATTCGAATGTCTACCTTGCTCTACAGTTTTATCATATACGTAACTTTCCAGTACTATGCAAATTTTACTGTGACGTCTTATCACATGTGGTATCATCGTCCTCTCTTCTAGTCAGCGACTCGGTGACTTGCATGTATTTGTTTTCCTATGTATCTATTGTAAAGAGAACCTCCTCGTTCCATACCTTATCAGTCCACATAATTTGAGCAACGTTCTGTAACGGCACTACTCAGACACTTCGATTCGTTTCTCTACCAGTTTTCCTCAGTCAATAGGTTACTTCTATGTAATTCTGTGCTCCAGACGAACATTCTCAAAAATTATCTTCTGAAATTAAGGCCTATGTTTGATACTTGTAGATTGCTCTTACCAAGGGATTATCTGTGTGGTTGTATGCTTCTCAAACTCTCCTTCCCTGGTTGGTCATATGTTACCAAGATAGCAAATTCTCTCACTTTCTGTGCTACGTGATTTTCAGTTTTGATGTTAGGTTCATTGTTAATCTCATTTCATCTATCTTCGGTTAACTTTCTCCTGGTCCCCTCTACTTTAATCTTTCTTTGGTTTATTCTCAGTCCATATTCTACGCTCAACACAATAAGGTCTGTAAATCATTACTCTATCTGAGGGTGGCATTGTCATACACTCCTGGAAATTGAAATAAGAACACCGTGAATTCATTGTCCCAGGAAGGGGAAACTTTATTGACACATTCCTGGGGTCAGATACATCACATGATCACACTGACAGAACCACAGGCACATAGACACAGGTAACAGAGCATGCACAATGTCGGCACTAGTACAGTGTATATCCACCTTTCGCAGCAATGCAGGCTGCTATTCTCCCATGGAGACGATCGTAGAGATGCTGGATGTAGTCCTGTGGAACGGCTTGCCATGCCATTTCCACCCGGCGCCTCAGTTGGACCAGAGTTCGTGCTGGACGTGCAGACCGCGTGAGACGACGCTTCATCCAGTCCCAAACATGCTCAATGGGGGACAGATCCGGAGATCTTGCTGGCCAGGGTAGTTGACTTACACCTTCTAGAGCACGTTGGGTGGCACGGGATACATGCGGACGTGCATTGTCCTGTTGGAACAGCAAGTTCCCTTGCCGGTCTAGGAATGGTAGAACGATGGGTTCGATGACGGTTTCGATGTACCGTGCACTATTCAGTGTCCCCTCGACGATCACCAGTGGTGTACGGCCAGTGTAGGAGATCGCTCCACACACCATGATGCCGGGTGTTGGCCCTGTGTGCCTCGGTCGTATGCAGTCCTGATTGTGGCGCTCACCTGCACGGCGCCAAACACGCATACGACCATCATTGGCACCAAGGCAGAAGCCACTCTCATCGCTGAAGACGACACGTCTCCATTCGTCCCTCCATTCACGCCTGTCGCGACACCACTGGAGGCGGGCTGCACGATGTTGGGGCGTGAGCGGAAGACCGCCTTACGGTGTGCGGGACCGTAGCCCAGCTTCATGGAGACGGTTGCAAATGGTCCTCGCCGATACCCCAGGAGCAACAGTGTCCCTAATTTGCTGGGAAGCGGCGGTGCGGTCCCCTACGGCACTGCGTAGGATCCTACGGTCTTGGCGTGCATCCGTGCGTCGCTGCGGTCCGGTCCCAGGTCGACGGGCACGTGCACCTTCCGCCGACCACTGGCGACAACATCGATGTACTGTGGAGACCTCACGCCCCACGTGTTGAGCAATTCGGCGGTACGTCCACCCGGCCTCCCGCATGCCCACTATACGCCCTCGCTCAAAGTCCGTCAACTGCACATACGGTTCACGTCCACGCTGTCGCGGCATGCTACCAGTGTTAAAGACTGCGATGGAGCTCCGTATGCCACGGCAAACTGGCTGACACTGACGGCGGCGGTGCACAAATGCTGCGCAGCTAGCGCCATTCGACGGCCAACACCGCGGTTCCTGGTGTGTCCGCTGTGCCGTGCGTGTGATCATTGCTTGTACAGCCCTCTCGCAGTGTCCGGAGCAAGTATGGTGGGTCTGACACACCGGTGTCAATGTGTTCTTTTTTCCATTTCCAGGAGTGTAAGTTTTTCCAAATCTCTCCAGAGAGTCAGTAGCAAGACAGTAATGTGACTGTATCTTCGATATCCCCTTGTAGCGGAAAAAGTCGATGTCGGTCGGTAGGGATAGAAAAGTTTAATTTATTTATACTATATCCCAACCCAAAAATGAAAATGAACAGCAAAATTTTTGATGATTGTTTGTTGATGAAAACACTGCAAAATAACCACAAAATACAGTGCATACAATGAAAATTATTTTTGAAACTTAAAAAAAAATACTCATTACAATACATGCAAATACAGTGAAGCAACGCTCATCACCGACTACCCACTCTTATATGTTTCTATCTGATGGAACACACAATTCCTGTTTGGGAGATAGATGAAAAATATTACTTAGGTTTGTTACTTATAGTATCCTTGTCCAACAGAACTGACATGATCACGTGGGTTCACCCTTTGTTATTTTCTGCCGTGTATAGTCTCTTGACTTGCTTCCAGCCGATGTTCCGCGCTATGTATTTCTCTCATTTATGCTGCCACTCACCACCAGTAAATCGCGGCACATGTGTTTGGGTTTTGTCATGAGGAAATGCCATTTCCAGATCAGTAGCTCCTAATTACGTTAATTTGAACTGTCTCGACAATGTGCTGCACATGCTTGCTCGCAAGGCATTATCTAACGTTAAATTAACGGCAGTTATCAGCAATCTCATTTCTGTGAGTAATAATTTTGCATTGCAATTGTACTAACATAACTCGGCGAGGTATGGATTTTACCGAATAAATTTAGCCTTGAATGGATGTGATTATGCGAACGTTCTGTCATTGGTTCTTGTACGTGTCCTATGGGAAAGCGTTGATCTCCAACAGCTTTTTTAAATGAAGCTCTAACGGAAGTTCAGATTCGTTGTGTATCAGGGATTCTGATTTGAGTGGCGTTTTGCAAGTGCTTACTGCACTTTGTAGATCTTTCAGTAGATCTTTATAGATCGGTAGATCCTTGTAGATCTTTTAATTGTCTACTGCACAGCGCTGTCGTGAAAATCAGACTGTCACAAAGAAATCGTAACGGATCTTCTTAAATTTACGGCCCGTCTGTCGTGTACAGACGAAAAGAGGAAGGCGCAAGTGTGTGGGGCAGGAACGTACAGACTTCACACAGAACCGAGTCTGTGCAAGCGACGACGTGGGTATGACCTGGTCCGTAACGGCTGACATGTTGCCACCATGGACACGAAAATCTGAGCTGTGCATTAGGAGAGCTGAGACGAAGTGCACAAAACGGAACTAGTATACCTCTTTCTTACCAAGGGAACGGATGTTTTGTTGTGATTATTACATTTTTATAACATAAAATATGCTTTGTAAATTAAAATTGCTACAATTTTTGTGAAATAAAATTAAAATGAAGACAAGCTTTTATACTTCACTGTTTCTCACAATATCAGATAACCTGCAATAAGTCAGAAAAAAATTAAGCTGAAGTAAAACTGGACTTGTACAATCGTGAGAGTGCTTACCACATGAAATTTTTAGCGAATGAACTTTCTCATTATTTTCTTCATCGTCGAATGTGCCAGAGAATACAAATTAGTGATTTTTCTGAACAATGAACTGATTGTGGAAAGGAAGAGGCTGTTGGTTATGAATTTCCTAACTGTTAGGATATACACCCTCCAAATGGGACGGAAATCGGTAGATGTGGTTAATTAACGATAAAGATGCTCAGAAATTCGGCAATTCACTGACCCCTTGGTCCTCCTGTGGCCCTAATGCTCGGCATAAGGTTGACTGATAGATTTGTCGGTTGTCCTCCTAACAGATACCGTGCCAGATTCTGTCCAAGTGGCGCGTCATATCGTCTAGGCCTCGCGCTGCCCATAACGCTGCAAACATTTTCAACTGAGGGTAGATCCGGTGTCCTTGCTGACCAAAGTAGGGTTTGGCGGCACGAATGCAACCAGTAGAAGCGGTCGCTGCGTGCGGGCGGGCATTCTCTTGTTTAAATGTAAGCCCAACTTGGCTCGCCACGAACGGCAGCAAAATGGGGCCTACAATGTCGTCAACGCACCGCTGAGCTGTAAGGGTGCCGAGGATTGCAACCAGAGGTGTCCTCCTGTGAAGTGAAATGGCAACCGAGACCATCATCACTGGTGCCTGCTGGCCCCCTGCAGCGGGCCAGAATCAGGCTGGTACTCCACCGCTGCTTGGGGCGTCTCCAGGCTGGCATTCACTGATCATCGTTGCTCACTCCGAAGAGGGACTCATCGCTCAAAGCAGTTCTACTCCAGTCAATTAGATTCGAGGCCAAATGTGCTCGACAACACTGCAGACGGGCTCGATGGTGTGCGGGGGTCAACGGTAGCTGGCGCAAGTGTTTCTTTTCTTTTTTTTACAAATAAGTATGACTTTCATTTTCGCATTATTGTTAGTATTTTTGTTTCATAGCAGTTATCACAAGAAATTTATTTTTATTAATGAAAATGACTTTCATTTACGTGTTATTGTTACTATCTAATGACTGGATATATGAAGTTCAAAACTTAAATTTAGTTAATTAATTCTTTCAGAGACGTAAGTGCATGTAAAACCAAACAACGAGAGCAAAAATGTCAAATAACACTCTCAACTTCTTCCAGCCGGCCGGTGTGGCCGAGCGGTTCTAGGCGCTACAGTCTGGAACCGCGCGACCGCTACGGTCGCAGGTTCGAATCCTGCCTCGGGCATGGATGTGTGTGATGTCCTTAGGTTAGTTAGGTTTAAGTAGTTCTAAGTTCTAGGGAACTGATGACCACAGATGTTAAGTCCCATAGTGCTCAGAGCCATTTGAACCATTTGAACTTCTTCCAAATTGCTACCAAAAACTTTAGTCTCTTTCTGCTTTTCTCTGTCTAGCCCACTCTCCATATCGACCTCATGATAATAAACGTCTAGTCGTTTGTAGATCATCAGTCGGTACCACCCCTATGGAAGTCAAGTGTGAGGTACAGGGTACCTTCCGCCACGCACCATACCGCGGCTTGTGAAGGACATATGTAAATATAGAACACATGAATGTCTTACTCTGTTGCTCCCTTTAAGTCCTGTGTGGCATGGGTCCGACATACTTTGACAATATTCTAGGCTAGGAGAAACAAGTGTTTTGTGAGTGATGTCCTTTGTAGAGTGACAGCTTATTCAAAAAATGTTCAAATGTGTGTGAAATCTTATTTGACTGAACTGTTAAGCTCATCAGTGCCTGAGCTTACAACTTCTTAACCTAAATTATCCTAAGGACAAAAACAGACACCCATGCCCGAGGGAGGACTCGGACCTCCGCCGAGAACAGCCGTACAGTCCATGACTGCAGCGCCTTAGACCGCTCGGCTAATCCCACGCGGCGACAGCTTTTTCCCAGACTCCTATCAAGGAAGCAACAAAATCCGTACTGTGCCTTACCTACGAGTGAGCGAACGGCTACACGCCATTTATCATCTGTACAAACTGTGGCACGCAAGTATTTGCATGGACTGACTGAATCCAATTATAAATAACTGATAATGTAATCATAGATTACTGCTGTTTTGCGTATTGAGAAGTGCAGAATTTTACATTTCTGTACATTTCAAGCAAGTTGTAAATCTTTGTTCTATATAGAACTTTTATCAAGATCTGACAGGAAAATTGTGCAGCTTCTTACACAAAGTAATTCATAACGTTACAATCTATCGCAACATTGTTCATTAAATTTATGAAATAAGAACTCAGCATCTGAACCTCCATTAGTGTTGAATGTAATTCTATAAGGATCTCATATAACTGTCTGTCTTTCACCGTCTCATCACTGGGAACAAAGCTTACAGAAATCTATATTCAGGGTATTTTCTTACATGTCACCAGTCGTTAGGTTGCAGATCGCACTTCCATAATTAAGTCTGGTTTGTGTGCCTCCAGCGCCATCAACCCAATCCTGTACAACGCTATGTCCGGCAAGTTCCGGCGCGCCTTCCGCAAGACGCTGGTGCGGTGCGCGCGCCGGCTGCGATGCGGGGGCGGCGCATCCGCGGGGGCGGCCGCCGGGGGCAGCGGCCGCGCCTGCACGTCCGCCTCCAGCTCAGCGCGCCGCTCCAGGCAGACCACCGTCTCCAGCGACGGCGTGCCGCAGCAGCAGCAGCAGCCTCAGGTCCAGCAGACGGCGCTCTGAGTACGTCTGCTGGAGGTCGGCCGCAGTGCGCCGCGAGGCGAGTGTGTCCAGCAGCGGTCGATCGAGCGACTTCTTCGAGCGACAGCAGCTACGACGCCAGCCACAGCCTCAACTGCGAGTCCAGTGGAGAACGTTGAAGGAGTCTACTCGTACATGCGGGCTGCCACGTGGAGTGATCCTGTGCCCCAGCTGTGTGTGGTGCTCCGAATAGTAGACTGTGCCCAGGTCAGCTGGCTACTGTCCCAGACACAGCTGGAGGTACCACTGCTTCCAAATCGTGACAGCTGGCTGCGTCAGAGGGCCACGTAGAGTCCCTACTCGCAGTTCAGTAGGAGGCGCTGTGAGGTCACAGTGTGGGACTAGTGGGGGTAAATGTTCCCAAAGCTCTGACAGTCGACACACTCCATTAACATGTAGTCGCAGATGCAGCCACATACCCTACGATCACCATCGGACACCGGATGTTGATGATCTGGAGTGAAGCTTTGCCTTCCTATCTGTGTATCGAGAATAGAAGATGGTGACGGTCAATGGAAGCCTGACACTGTAACAAGCAAAAGAGGCAGTGTGTGGAGGCACTTTACCTTATGCGATGTCCCTGCTGTGAGAGTGGTTTTACTGGACTAAGTATTCCGTATCAGCAGTTGGAGCAGCAGTTAGAAAAAATGTAGGTTTTTTCTATGTAAGTGCCTGTTGTAGTCTTATCAAATAGGTGGCATCGTCGCTGTTTTCCGACAGCACACCTCGAAGGTGATGGCATCTGACGTGACCGTGGAAGAACGCGTGAAGTGTGCAGTTCTGGTCGCATCAACTCAACACAGTTCAGGCTGGGCGGCTCATCTGTCACCCAGAGGCAGCAGACCCACCGACGTGAGCACGCGACAGCTGCTCTCCGCGGACTTCCGCCTTCGATACGCGGTGGAGGAGACTCTAAGGGGAGGCAGAATGTCAACCTGTCTCTTCATTTCCTCCTGCCATCAACAACATGCCGTAGATAAGCTTATTCTGTGTGCTCAATATGACGAAGTTTGTCACAGTCAATTTGGTGGAAGCTATATTTTTCAAAACGTGCGTTTCGTCTCTGTTATAGGGTGGGACTGAAATGAGTGACTAAAAAACTGCCAAAAATCGGGAGGTCAACGAAAACATTTTGTTGCTAAAGCTGAACTCTTTCGACATGGCTTTTAACAGCCAGTTAAATATTAATGCTTCAAAATCACGCCCTGTAAATTGAGTTGACCTGTGCATATGCATTAATGAACTTGCTGGTAACGTGCTCCATTCTCAAAAGGAACATCTCAGCTAGGGCACGCCGAATTTTGTCTTGAATCAGTTGATATAGTTCGTTTCGTGTTATGATAAAAAAAAAAAAACAGGTCTCTTCGACTGAAAAGACTTTGCTTTCCATATTTTGGGAGGAGGTAGTATGGACCAAAGCAAGAAAAAACGTGTAGTAAACACTCGATGTAAAGCACATAGCTGAAGAACTATGAGCACTTGTTGATCTTCGCTAGTGTGGAACACATCTCTTCTACTGAACAAGTGCTCACATCTCTTAAGGGACGCATTTTAGAACCCGTGCTTACTAGAAACTCAGAATCCCAGCAATTTACAATATCCCTTGCCAGTATGGAAGCAACTGCATACATCGGTGAGTCGGTCTGTGAAGTTTCCGACCGTAGTGCAGAACAGGAAAAGTCATAGCTTGCCGAGCACAGCTCACAAACAAACACAAAACTATGACTGTCTAAGTACGTCCCACGATGTTACCCGGGGTTAAACAATTATTTATAAAAAAATATTAATCCCAAAAATCACTATCCACCACAAAAGTTGTCTCTTGGAAGTCCTACATCGCAAGCCACTTGTCGTCCAACAAACCGCGTGACATCGAAAAAGAGAAACCACCAAACGTTGAATTGATGAGAAAAGCTGAGAGAACTCATTTCGCTCGCAAATCACTCGGTTACCTCTCGACGGAGTAGGGAGTTGCAAAATGCGGTGGCAAAAGGAGTTAATAATTTCACGACCGTCTGCGACATGCTTAGCGCAGAATAGATCGTAATTGTCTCGCCGAGTGTGAATTAAAAGTCTACTGTAATACGTCTCCGTATACAAGTTTGCGAGACTTTTTGTTCTCTGCGTATACGTAGAGATTTCTGCCTCTCGACACACACAAGCAGCCAACGTAGAGTTGTTCGTGACAAAAAAGACTAATGCCTACTAGCTTTAATATTTGTCCTTGAGTCTTATTTATAATGATCGAGAAGGCCACTTTCAAAGTGAACTGGAACGGCAAGTTTGCTGGCATGATAGGAATCTTCGGTACAAATATAGTCTTTCCCCTGGCTTTGATGATGGTGGACTGCACGATGTGCCTTTTGAGCCCTGTGGTGCCTACCCTGGTGCCACGCACAGTAGTGGCTACGCCTCAGTCGGTCAGGCTCACCCAACACCACCTCCAGCTTGTGAGACGGCGCCACCGACACCTCCACTGGCTTCAGTAACTGTGCAGGGTATGTAGCTGCGTCGTCACTTGTCACCACTGCGCCGATTGACCTCTAGGTGGTCAGGTACCTTGTCATTACTTCAGTAATTTTCTTACTGATGTTTCCCACCGATTCACTGTTAGATGCCAAGATTACTCTTCCACATAACCATTGCTCGTTGCTCAAGTTTTGTTATAAACCCGGAAAAGCCTAATTTGAACGTCGGAGAAACGGCATTCAAATTCTTTAGGCTTTCCGCATTCATTGCTGCGCAGCCTTCGCCTATCTTGAGGAGGTTCTGAGCAAAGAGCCCAGACTCTCGATCGTTGTAGAACCAGACTCCTGTATCAGTTGTGTGAGGCGCAGTCTCTCTGGCTTGACCCTCATCGGTCTCGTCTGTTACAATACTTCCCTCGATGACCGGCAGCGTCTGTCGGAAGTCACCTCCGAGCAAGACGTCCACGCCACCCATCAACACTCGGTTATCTCGGATGTGTTGCAAGCTAGATCGCACGCTTGTGTGACATCGTGCGTTCATCCCACACGATCAGTTTCCACTGCTGCAACAGAGCGCCGCAGTCACTGCTCTCGTCAATACTGAAAGTGAGCATTTCTGACTGTGAACTTTCAGTGGAAGCTTGAACATGCGGACAGTTGCTCCTCCGTTGAGCAAGGTCGGGGCTAACCCAGAGGAAGCAGCAGCTAGTGCGACATACTTGTCCTTGGTCAACTGCACAAGGAGTAGTTTTAACAGGATTGTCTAGAAACTGCCCCCTGGTGCGTCCAAGAAATAAATAGGCCCTTCTTCGCTCTCCACGCCACTCATAATTTTATTAAAAATGTATCTTAGCCCCCGTACATCAAATTAATTGACTAATAAATCAAATTCATCAATTAATCACACCTCCCCTGATGAGACGCCCACAGCCTTCCCCCTCCCCACCCAGAAGAAGAGAGGAAGGAAAATTGCAGAGGTGTTGGTGTGCGGAGTGCAAGTATTACCCTGTCCAACAAGTACATGTCCTGATGATGTAAGTACACTGATGCCGACTGGAGGTGTTGTCTCGATAGAAAATTTTAGTATGTGTGCTGATTTTGACATGTAGGCATCGATGGAAATAGCGCACATTGCCACCCCCAAGGGATGTCGCACACCTCACTCACTTCCTCCCCATGCATCACAAAAGCATTTGTCGGGAAGAGTCGCTGAGCTGGTGGACTGGAAAGATCCCATGGCAGGAAATTCAACTACATTTCAGAGGGTATAATAATATATTGTTTATTTATAAAATTAAGTCTGTAGTGATAGGATCTCTTTATTTGATGGGAGAAGCTCATCATTCTCTGCTGTTAATTTTGAAGGTTCAGGCTTTGTAAAATACATAAAAAAGAAGTAATTAAATATATAAATAGATCGTTTTTCATTCTTCCAATTGCACAAGGAATACTCTCACGAAATCGATGTCAACATAACTCACCACACGTAATTACACTGTCAAAAATCTACGCAACATATCTTTGCACTGACCACATGGCACACGTACTGGGGGCCACGCCGACTGGCACATTCTGCCTTCACATGCCCACATGCCGGCCACATCGTCATCACTACACCACATGACACTGCTGCCAGATGTGGTGGGAATGGGGAGCAGCACTCTTGCAACCCATCCTGTCGAACAAAGCATCAGATGCTGGCGTCGCTTTCGTACAAGACTCAGCTCTTGTTTTGCTCCCAAACACACTTTCCATACCAGGTCAGTGGAAGTAGATGCTCCGTGTGCTTGCGCTGCTGTGCCACTATTGACTGAGTTCACAATACCACTGGCAGAGGACGCTGGGAGAAGCAACCTACCCTCCCTCTCTCCAATCCCCTCTTCGGCCCCCCCTCCCCACTCCCTCCACCAGTTACTACCTGTGAGATGCAACATCAAGTTTCAGTAACTCCTCGATACTGATACTTGAGAATTTACTGTCGAAACACATGCTCTCTCTCTCTCTCTCTTTCTCTCTCTCTCTCTCTATTTCTCTCTCTCCCTCTTTCTCTCTCTCTCTCTCTCTTTCTCTCTCTCTCTCTCAAGTGGCTGTCTACGTCGTACCCAGTGAACGTCTGTTGTACACTGCAGTAACCCCTCTTTTGTCCTGAACAATGTAGTATATTCCTGGTAAATCCCCAGCTGTGGATATCTTGAAAATAGGCCCCTCACCCTACGAAATTGATTCACTCGATAATTAAATAGATAGCCTCTGTATGGGACAGTTTTTCCTTGCTTCCTTTTGGTGGATACTAGAACTGGAAATTTTAGAGGAAGTTCTAGGGTTCGATCCTGCAACTGCCCGGTTTTCAAACCCTGCTCTCCAATATATATTTTTCCCCCGCATCCTGTCGGTGGACACTGGCACAGGTAGATCGTTTGGCAGGAAGCCCATTACATTGAAGGTAGCTGAAAATATCAGATTTCAGCTCAGTTGCATGCAGTGTCCATAAAAAAAAATTGTGGGAGACCGGGCATGATGTTGGACTGCTGTGTATGCTCGCGATACCCCTCTCGGAAACAATTAATTAAGCAATCGGGAATTTGACATTGCAATTAGGTTTTTAAAGCATTACACAATCACTACGTTGGTTCTGTCATCTACAACAGGACGACTAGCAAGGGTCTACCACATGATATTGTAGTGCAAGACACAATCCACCGTGATATCTTAAGAAACACTGTACTCGACACACTTAAACCACGATCCAAATACTTGCAGTAGTTTTCATGGCTGGATGCATGAGAGCGCAGAAACACGTATACCTCCCTCACGCCCGTGTCGCGATGTCGACACAGGGCACCCCGGGCCAGAGGTCGAGCGGCTCTGGCTGCCACCGTGGATGCGCGTGTCAGCGATCACCAAAGGCATGCAGCCGAACACGGCCTCCAGAGAGGGTGTCCAGAATGGCCAGAGCGGTAGGAATTCGGACGTTATCAATACGTCCAGTATAAGCACTCGTCAGTAATCGGTATTGACTCTTCTCAAAGATTCATGTACAAATCGCAACACACATAATCAGTACATACTGAGTATTATTTCCCTATTCGCCCTTTCAAATGGCAACACGGTTAGGTCAACTGCACCAGGATGACAGCTTTGGGAGTCTCAGTGGTGGTCTGCACCTTAAACCAGAAATGTCTATTCGTTCCAGCTACTGCCTACATCAACCAAGTAGCTGCACGTCAAATGCTGTCGTCCTACGAAGACAGCCACATATTTATCATTGTAGTTACAATTAGATATCACAATCGCAGCACCAACCTGGTGACGTTCAACAATGAATGAAGTATCAGAAAGACCTCCTTCTGCCAACTGTGGCTCTGTAAATCAATTTCCATTTACATCCTTCTTGACTGGACATAATTTTCCAAGTAAAACCCTTTATACTCCTTACAGGTATTGATACATTGAAATTTCAATTTCCCGTGTGAAACGTATACCTTCCCTACTACTGGATATAGGTCCATCCACATTATTTTATTTTTGCACATGTCTGAATATCGCCAACAGTAACTATACATTCAAACATGTACACATTTCCAATTATCGTTTGTGTGTGTACAGCTTCTCAAAAAAATATTGTATATCCACACGCACACACACACCAGGTAGGTGTCTATATTCTCATCAGTTCTAGGAATTTATTTAACGCGTATTTCTTAGAGCCAATCAGATTCGAAAACAGCTGCAGGTATTTTCAGTCAGCACTTCCGGAAGGTGACAGATCCCACCAAAACTCTCTCAAACAAGTGTTGTAATCACAGGCATCCGACACTATTCAATAATCAACAACGCTCCCATGGATGAAAGGTTTGGAAAGACACCGCCAATATGGGCTGGCATGCTGTGTTAAGCATTGCAGTCGGTGGTGCGAGAAAGAATATGTGAGGATCTGCTTAGAGGAGCCAATGAGAGGACGTTCTGTGTATACGTCATGTTACAGCCGTATTGCCTTCCCTGTTTGAACACTATGGCAGAGCCTGTTGAACTCTTGCATTGTTATTTTGTACGTGCGTTTATAAAGTGAATCTATAACCCCTTATGCCAGATAAACTCATCAATGCGTTGAAATCACAGTCCCTCAAGTCAGATGCAGCCCCCTTTAATGGCTATACATACGTAATTTTTTACAAGAACTGTAGCCTGATCACTTCCCACACATATCTGGTGATTTATCGCAGCATCAACCTCAGCAAATTCATATTCCAGCAGCACAAAATTCCTGTCAAGTAGCATGATTATCATTTATAGGTGTATAGCGTCCAAAATTTTTGGTCTCTCCACACTCACACCAACTATGTGTCGATTCGACGGCCTACTATAGCTTCTCAGTAAGAAAACCCTTCCGCCACGTCGGCTTAACATATGCGGACTGGACACAGGAATTCAAAAGCATAGCACGTTCAATTCATTTATAGCATGTAACAATCTATAAATATCCTCCCGTACAGGTCCTAATCTCCTCCATCGTTTTCCTATGATTACCACACTAGTAATACGACTGTATAATGGTGTCAGAGATCGTTGACAGCACAGTCTCTCTCTCTCTCTCTCTCTCTCTCTCTCTCTCTCTCTCACACACACACACACACACATACACACACACACACACACACACACGCTCACTCTCGCTCTCCCTCTCTCCTCGTTATTTAACATCCACTGGAGTGAAACTATAGACTATAATACTTGGTTAACATCAACTGGTAGAGAACTCAATAAGAGTTTACTATGTCTCTCTCTACCGATACATCAAGAACAAATACTGTCATCCTACTGTTAACGACCATATGTGGTGATCCCATTAAACATACATGTATTGTTCCATTGGAGCAAATAGCCAGTGATCGAAGTCACTTCCACGAACCTGCGTAGAGTTTTGTCGCCTGTACTGGAGGAAGACCATATGTCACAGGTTATCAGTCACAATAGAGATTTCTTGTGCCACTGTTTCATAAGCAGTTTGATACATTGACGTCTACTGTAACACATGGAAACACTGTATGAATGCAGCTGTGTACACAACTATACGTAACCTTGAAGTCTATGTCAAGTGCTAAACCAACATTAACACACTGCGAGTGACTGACTCTCACAGAAAGCTGAACCTCGCATGGTGTAAACAAATCCGCTCCCACAACACACAGAATGGTTGAAATAAATAAACAGAGTCGATGTTTCCTATTGAAAAATAAAGTGACAGACATAGCGTTTTGCAAAAATATAGATGTATCGAAATATCAGTAATACTTCAAAGTAATACCACAATTTATCAGTATATCTTAGAAGATCGATATCTCGATTAACCGATAGCTGGCACTGAATTTCGGAACCGACGTTTTTATTGTCTGTATTCTCTTGATTCATAGGCAGTATAGTTATCATCAGTAGATTTCTTGCCCATTCCAACTACTACCAATCTTTGCGATCTGACAGAAATATCTTACAAAGGGCTTAGTTTTAAATGTTTTTTATTCCAGTCTTTGATCACAGTACCAATTCTTTAGACGATGACAGGTTTCAGTCCGTAATGACCATCCTCAAGTTTTCTGTCCCATTCATTGCGGTGAGAATCTCTAAGACGATAAAACTACCAACCTCTACACCCAAGGGAAAAGAAACAGACAGTTTGTCATTCATGTGCTCTATAGCTTTCCTAATATATATAGCGCCCACTGTTCATATGCAATTACGGTTAGAAAATTACGCTATGATCGCATCAGTCCTATGAAATGATCATCAACAACGAAATCTTAGGACGAAATATATCAACGCATGGCAGCACTGTTTGATAACTGTGAACAGAACACGGTCTCTTGCAGACATGAGTTCTGTCAAGCAAATGCGTACTAAGGGATTGCAGTATCTTACCAACCTATAAGTTAGAATCACTGCAGTTACGAAGCTGAAGACTCGATTTATGTCCAGTATGTGACAAGGGAATGAAGTACCTTGCATACGTCTTCGTTCATCTAGAGGATGGTGCCAAAATAGGTTTCCTGTCGGTACAGTGGACATGGTTCATCACGCATGCGTTGGAAGTCTTCTGCTGACGGCCGCATGAAGAGGTTTTCCGTTGACGATCACATGTAGAGACGTCACACACAGAACATGCAGTTACATACAAGTCGAACACAGGTTATACCACACAACTGATACACACGAGATAACAATGTGTGAAATGTGTGATAAATGACCTGCTGCAACAACCCCCTCTCTCTAGGATGCATCATCAGTCTACCATTAAATCCTACCTCTTTACAACCCCTCTCAACTAGTTACTTCATATACTTGCTCTCATCATTTAAAGCCATATCAATTTAGAGGCAGAGGGTTCTCTTTCCACAGAAGCATCGAAGGGAGCAGTCAACTTGCATGTATCCCCATTACCTCAATAGACAGCAGAATTTTCTGCAAGGTACTTGTTAGCTGACAACACGTGTTTGTGATTGGTAGAGCTTACAGAGAAGCACATTGTAAATATTGTTTGCTACGGTTTAAAACGTGTAAACGGTCTTCCACTGTGTTAAACACGTGATCCCTTCGGTAGTTGCATATTGTAGCCTCCAAGCTGGTAGTACAATGCCCTTTACTTAGGGCACTTTATAATAATCTGTAACGTGGTTGCTGATAACTTTGGGTTCACTCGTGGGCTTGTGTTGCTCTACATTTGGTGCCCATCCACTTTAATTAATCTGTTCCAGCTGTCGTACTGCTGTGCACGAAAAATCACTGTTTCCTGAGTTCTTGGTGCTTCCATGCCAGCTTTTTCTCTTATTCCTCTTGCTGTCACACGCTCGTTCCATTACAAGAATTTTCCTAAACCTCATTCCTCCTCAATTTTCCCGCCTTTTGGCGTACTTTCCCTAAGTTTACACATATTTTCCGTCAATGCTCGTAATTTTATCGTTGTTATGTCACTTATACTCGTGTGATCATGGCATCACTTCTGACCACATATTCTAAAATCGCTTCTAAATGTAGTACAGTTGTCAACACGTAGCACAAATGTGCTGTTTTTCTGTATGGATGTGTGTGTGTGTGTATATGTGTGTGTGTGTGTGTGTGTGTGTGTGTGTGTGTCTGTGTGTGTGTGTGTGTCTGTTTATCTGTGTGTGTGAGAGACTGAGAGAGGGTCAGGTCCATGTGGGTGGTCCCCATGGAACAGGGTAGGTTCAGGATAGGATCAGGATAGAGTTCATAGATAGATCCGCGACACGTTATATCATTGATGGGATCAAGGGTGGATCCATCATGAGTTATGGTCAGGAGAGGGTTCGACGGAGGATCCACCATACGTTTTGACCTGGTATACGGTTCGGAGGTGAATCCACCATACACTGCAGTCAGGACAGAGCTCGAAAATGGGTTCACCACTCGTTATGGTTGGGGTTTTGTTTGGATGTGGACGCACCATGCTCTACTATGTGGATAGCGTTCGAAGGTGAAATCGCATGCTATATGTCCGGGGTGATCTTTGAGGGTAGATTCACCAGTGGTAAGGTCGCAGTATGGTCCAGGGCCCCCCTACATACATACACACACACACACACACACACACACACACACAGAGAGAGAGAGAGAGAGAGAGAGCGACAGAGAGCGCATTTCATCTGTGTGTAGCTTAGAGTGCTATCTACTATCTACCTGCTATCGTTAACAGCAAACCTCTGAACATCGCAGTCAACAGAGGACTTCCAACACATGACTCATGAACCGTGTTCACCATACCGATAGAAAACCTATTTCGGCACCCTCTAGTCCGTAGCTCGTGGTTGTGCGGTAGCGTTCTCGCTTCCCACGCCAGGGTTCCCGGGTTCGATTCCCGGCGGGGTCAGGGATTTTCTCTGCTTCGTGATGACTGGGTGTTGTGTGCTGTCCTTAGGTTAGTTAGGTTTAAGTAGTTCTAAGTTCTAGGGGACTGATGACCATAGATGTTAAGTCCCATAGTGCTCAGAGCCAGCCATTTCGGCACCCTCCTCTAGACGAACAAAGATGTATGCGAAATACTTCATTCCTTTTCCAAACATTGAACATAAATCGAGTCTTCAGTTTCGTAACTGCGGTGGCTCTAATTAAGTGACAAGTTTTTGAAATGTGCTGCAATCCCTGTGTATACATTTGCTTGACTGATGTCGTGTGTGGAAGAGGCTGTTCCGTTCACGGAGTTAGAGCAGAATGGCATGCTATTTCACATTTCAGACACTGCTGCTATGCATTTGTCTATTTCCTCATAAGACGCCGTTGTTCATACATTTTTCGTAGCTGACGATCAGTTTATAGGACTGATGCGCGTATGGCATAATTTCCGATTCGGAATCAGATGTAAACAGTGGGCGCTATTACCTCTGGAAAGTTATACAATGGATGGATCACACAAAATCTACTTTTGTTCCTTTGGTGTAGAAGGTAGTAGTTTTATCATCTTAGAGTTTCTCATCACAGTGAGTGGGTAGAAAACTTGCAGAGTGAATGTAAGTCATGTATTGGAAATATATATCCTGCATTGGAGTTAACATCGTTTTATTCCATATGTCCAATATATTGGAAACTACACTTTTTTAACGTTACAGCACATGTAAGTGAAGAACCGTGTAGCCTTAGGAGTGTGTGTTTATATTCTACCCTCCTCCCAGTACGTTCTTGGTATGGAATCCAAACACTACAACAATTCTACAGAATTGCTAGCACAAGTGATTTATTACTATTATTATTGTTATTACTATCGTTAATTCCTCATTTAGGAGAGCGTTAAAACACATTTAACTTCCATGGCACTTTTTTATCTCTTTCTTTTCTCTTTCCAAAAACAAGTGGTTTACATAAAATGTTTCAAACTCCTGCCGTCTAGATCTCCATTGTACATAAATCATACATTTCTTCTTGTTCTTTATCGCCCGTTATATCATCACAATACTCTCAAAGGTATCACTATACACAAATAAGGAGTGCTAAAGTCCTCAGCATGCAAGCAAAGAGATTTCGTGTAATTGTACTGGTGACATGAGAAGACTGGTACGAAACTGTCTTTGCAGAACGACAGTTACAGCATTGGAAAGATAATACCAGTCTTCACTAGCGTCTGCCAATAGAAGTCAGGAACAAATATTATACTCTTTCCGAAAGCGTAATATCGACGTATTTTGAGTGCGAGGGACTCAGTTCGTTCTGTTCCTCGTTGAGACGTCGAATGTAGAAAGTATAGTAGCTTCCTGTTTCTGGTCAGGTCCAAATTCCATCTCACTCAATGTTGCAGGAAGGGTTGGTTTAAAGACAGAGGAAGAGTTATGAGGTGCATAGAGAGAGTCCGTCTGGAGGCCTGTCAAGGGTGCTTAGCCGAAAGGTTCGACAAAGGGGTAGGTCGTTTCGAAACAGAGGGCAGAGTGCTAGATGCTTGAATTCCGACTTTATCCCACGAATGCGAGAATACTTCGTGACTCCCATCCACATAGCGTGGCAAATCTTAATAAAATCTTACTAATTTTTGAAGAGTTTCGGCTAAGGAACGCAGTTGTTGCACCTCCTCTGCTGATGGGTATATCCTGCACTAAGAAACAGTATTTGTGTCATGTGACGTAGACAGTTTAACAGGGTTCGTGGTATGTCCACATGTATATGATCCTAATTATAATTCCTAAAATGCCTTTAAATTACGGGAAACCTCGTAAAATTACGAAAATTGGTGTAGAATGCGTAAAATTGATGTAAATACGGCAAAGAGTGGATGAATGGGGGTTCTTAAAATGGTCGCCTGAGTGTATGAAAACCATTGCATTCAAGTGCAACTCACAGCTAATCGTGTATACTATCCGTTCTATGGGTTTACGTCCAGCAGGTTAACCCCTTGTTCCACATGCCGGTATGCACTCTAAGTCGTAAAAATGTAAGACACAGTGTACAAAAATTTGGAGGTCAGAATCACTACCAACTAGGACACCACCCTGCGATCACATAACTGGCCGCAATTTGCACCACCAGTACGAGGAATCAGTGCTCTGTGTCTCTTCGAAAATGGAACTCCGAAACATCTGCCACCCCATCACTGTGGAAGAAGAGTTGAAATGTAGGGGTCATCACCTGTTTGGAAACGCTCCACAATGCTGCAGACTCTTCCAGTTTCCATATACTGAGTTTCGTCAATAACAAACGCTACCTTTACATTTTATTTCAACCATTCCGTGTGCTGTGGGAACAGATTAGTTTGCGCCATGCCTTGTTGAGCTTTCTGTGAGTCAGTCAATGGATCGAAACACGTTAAAGATGGTGCAGGATTTGACACAGACCTCAAATCAATTGTTTTTGAAAAACAAAATGCATGTTTGTGCTTGAGGCTGTAGTCGTACAGTGCTTCAGTGTGTTACAGAAGAAATCAATATATCTGCTTTCGAAACAGTAAGACAAGAAAAGATCTGTTGTGACTGATAAACTGTGGGATATGGTCTTTCTCCAGTACAGGCGACAAAAATCTACGCAGGTCCGTGGAAGCGACTTCGATCACTTGCCGATTGTTCCAATAGAACAACACATGTATATTAAATGGGATCAGAGCACATAGTCGATAATAATACGATGACGGTATGTGTTTTCAATATATCAGAAGAGAGACACGCAGTAGAACCTTATTCAGTTCTCTATCAGTTGATGTTAGCGAAATTTTATAGTCCATAGTTTCACTCCATTCGATGTCACGAAAATAACGAGGAGTTACATAGAGGGAGAGAGAGAGAGAGAGAGAGAGAGAGACTGTATTGTCAACGAAGCCTATGGCGTCATTACACTGTCGTGATTCTAGCGTGGTAATCATAGGAACAGTATACAGGAGATTGGGTCATATACAGGAGGATATCTATAGTCTGTTACTCGTTATCCTTGAATTTTAGATGTTATGCTTCTGAATTTCTTTGTGCGGCCTGCATATACTCTGCATGTATGTTAGTGTGCTATTTTTACCGTTGTGATAGCTCTCTACCTATCAACCTTGTGACTATTGGAACAGTGCTGTCGGAATATGATGAGATTTCTAGAGAATTAGCGCAGGTATGTGACTTGGCTTGTGGTATCAGTTCTTCCTGCTTTGGCAAACATCGACCTCTGTGCAAGAACATAAGCAAAATAAATAAAAGAGCGAAGGCTTTTTAATTGTAATTATACCCTTTATTTCTCGACGGTGTAGCAGGTGGGTTTTGCTTCTGGTAGGTCTAGCTGACGTTAGTGTGGTCATACCAAAATTCTCCAAACGCTGTACAGCTGTAAATGATGTTAATGCTACTTGCCAGGAATGTTATGCTAATGGAAGGTAAAGTTGTTATGGTTAGTGTTCGACATGTTTGGAAAGTGATCAGACTGCTACACCTGTAAGAAATTACTGATGTCTAGTCGTAAGTGGAGGAATTATTTGACATGGGAGCTTGCAATTTCAACGCCTTGGAGAAGTATATCCGACTGTAAGGTGTGATAGATTCACTTTGTAAACAGCTGCGCAATATAGGCTCAAAATGGTTCAAATGGCTCTGAGCACTATGGGACTCAACTTCTGAGGTCATCAGTTCCCTAGACTTAGAACTACTTAAACCTAAGGACATCACAAACAACCATGCCCGAGGCAGGATTCGAACCTGCGACCGTAGCAGCAGCGCGGTACCGGACTGGAGCGCCTAGAACCGCTCGGCCACCACGGCCGGCACGCGATATAGGAATGCTAGGGTTGAACCGCATCCGCTATACTGTACAAACAGGGCAAGCAATACCGCTATAATGTCGTGGATACATAGAACGTACTCTCATCAATTCCCCTAAACACATCCTCACATATTCCTTGTAGCTCGCGATGTTTATTACAGTGCATATAGTACATCAGCCCATATCGGTGGTGTCTTTTTAACCCTTTCGTCTACAGGAGCGCTATTTATTATCCCATTGTGCCGGATACCTGTACTTTACAACAATTTTTTGAAAGAATCTTAGCGGAATATGTCACTTTCCGGAATCACTGACTGAAAGTACCTGCAGTATGAATCTCTTTGCGTGGAAGACCTAAATGATAAATATTTTCCTAGAAATGAGGAGAATAGAGACACCTAGCCGGTGTGCTTGAGGGTATACCATATTTTTGTCAGACGCTGTACACAGATAAACAATAATCGGAAATGTGTATCTATTGGAGTGTAAGGTTACTGTGGTCAGTGTTCAAACACATTGAAGGAGAAAATGACGTGGGTGGGATTATGTCGGATCATAAGGGAGGTATAGATTTGATGTGGGAAACTGCGACTTCAATGCATCAATATCTGTAAGGGAAAGTTATGTCCGGCCATAAGGATGATATTGATTTACGTGAAAAATTTATATTTCCAGAGCCACAGGCGTCAGAAGGAGGTATTTTCTATGATTCGCTCATTGTCGAATGTCACCACATTGTCGCTAGAATTGTAATATTTAATTGCAACCCGTGTTCACTCAGGTACGAGCAGCCCTTAGCGGCTCGCCATCTTATCTTATTTACAACTTTTCATGACGTCGCCTTTCTGGCTTACATTTTTTTAGAATGTGACTTGTAAGTACTGCATCTCTTTCCAGTCAGTACACACTTTAGTTTATTAATGTCTTATATACCTATTATGTTTTAGAACAGTTAGTTTAATTCTGAAGACGACGCTCATAATAGCGTCGAAACCCGGTCAATTTTGACTTAATATTTGTGACCGAGGGCTTATTTGTTCTAATATAATTCTGACACGGTCTCTGAACCTTAGCAGCTATGTTCAAAGTTTTACCACTCATAAAAAGCGACCTTGGAGATTTGCTCCTGAATTTGGTCCTACGGAACTTGACGTGTAAATAAAATTTAAAAACACTGATAAATATGTGGCTGTTTTCATAGGACGACAGCATTTGACGTAGAGGCGCATGGTGAAGGTAGCCGGTTGCTAGAATGAATGGACATTTCTGGATTAACCCGGGAGTGGCCGATGAGCTTACCAAACTGGTATCTGGGAGCAGTTGGCCTAACTGTGTTGCCCTCTGGGAGTGTGAATAGCGAACTAAGCCTTCTTGTTCGAGTGTGTTGTGAGTATTGTCCGATTTTTACGTTGATATTTTGAGACTATTCAGTACCGATCACTGACAGGTGTTAGCGCCGTATGTGTTGATAACATACGAATTCCTACCACTGCGGCCATCCTGAACATCCTCCGCAGTTCAGCAGTCCTCTCCGGTGCGGTCACTGAGACACGCGTACCCGGTGGCAACTGGCGCTGTGCTGCCCCCCGCCTGGTTTGCTGCGTGTGGACGTTGGGATATCAGCGCGCGGCCTGTGTGGCACCCAGCAGTGACAACTGCTACAGTGGGGTGGAACACTGTTTAACTGTGTCGCGTTTAGTGTTTCTCAGTACATCGCAGTGGACCCTGTCTTGCAGTGGTAACCATTGTTGTGCTATCCTATCACACGCTAGTCCCTTCCTCATCCTCGTCCTCATTCTTCTTCCTGGAATAGGTCAGAGAACTGATTTTTGATTGTACAGTGCTTTGAAAACCTAATCGCATTTTCAGATTCCCTATTTCTGCTAGTATTACTGTGAGCACACTCACCAATTTAACCCCATGCCCTGCCTCACGCAATTTATTTAAGGACATTGCATGCTATTGAACTAAAATTTGATATTCACAGCTACCTCCAAAGACAAGGACTTCCTGGCAAGCGACCTGCCTGTACCAGTGTCCGCCAACAGGACGCAAGGGAGAAAATCGGGAAAGGGAAGAGTACTGTCTGGAAACTACTTATGGGACAGAATCCCATGATATCCTACCAAATGTTCCAGTCCTGGTATCCACCAAAAGGAAGCGAGGGAAAACTGTCCTACACTGAGTCTATCGATTTAGTTAATTAGTAAATCAGTTTGATAGTGTGGGGGACCTATTTCCAAGACCCACAGCAGGGATTTACCAGGCAGACACTACATTGTTCAGGATACAAGATGGGTTAGTGTGATAGATGACAGACGCTCGCTGGCCGGGAAGTAGGCACTTGAGAGAGAGAGGGACAGAGAGAGAAAGGGAGGAGAACGTGTGTTTCGACAGGAAATTTCTTAGGTGTCAAAATCAAAAATTTGCCGCCACTCGATGCTTTGTCTGACAAAGTAACGCGTGAAGCGAGTGGGGCAGAGGGTTGGAGAGAACGCTTTTCCCAGCGTCGTCTGCCGGTCGTATTGTGAACTAACTCAGTCAGTATCTGCACAGCAGAGCAGACTGGCATGGAAGGTGTGCGTTTGGGTGCAAAACAAGAAGTGATTCTGGTACCAAAGGGATGCCAGCACCTGATGCTTTGTTTTACAGGAAGCAGCAACTTGACGCATGTGTAGATCTCCAGTTCTACCCTGGCTAGCAGCGACGGCATGTGGTGTTGTCATGGCGAAACAGTCAGTACATATGTGCGTGAAGACGCAAAGTCTGTGTCGGCGCAGCCTCCAACAGTGGCCTGCAGTTGGTGCGAAGATGCAATCAGATCTTTAACACTTTTACTTGTTAAGCACGTACCATCATCATTCTACTTCTCACATACATTGTCCACACAGTCGATCGTATAGGACACCACACATTCCACTGATTCATCTTGCAGAAACGCTAATATTTTATCTGCCATTTCTTTCCCACTCTGAGACATTCCTTGGGTTCCCTTCTGACGAAATGTCGACTGTGGCAACTGTTGTAGATATAATGCTATGTTTGCTCTGTTCATCGTTACCTTTGCTCTGCTTCGTATCAACATCACTAGTACTGTAGAACTGTTATGAGGTACTCCTCAACTAAGCAGTCTTGTAGCCTCATTCCGTACTCCCCACGGGATACCACCAATCCCGCTCCCTGTTCCCATTAGAAGCCCACATAGCGGTTGCATGGTAGACGTCCCATAAGGGCGTCGAATGCCGTAAACATCGTCGGCCTTTTGCGACCTCGCACGCAAGGAGTTCCTTGTGAGATGCTGCAAGAAAATTGCTCCAACTCTTTACGTTCCACATGGCACTACTAATATCGCAGACATCGACACAGTACCGTGGCAGTATGTGGAAAGTCAGAATTAGCCTGACGAAGATGATGCTCCTCGAATGCCATAATTTTTTGTAATATGATGCAATAATAATATCGAGAATATTTTACACAAATATGCCGTCACAAGAGACTGTATTTCTAATGACAACTCATACAAGAGATCATGCAGTCATTTGTAACCTAGTATCGCCTCTTTTCTGTTGTTCAGGGTTTGCGAAAGTTTTGTCTCGATAAAAATTATTGTCCCCTTCAGGGATAAGGTACCACCGAATGATAAAGGTACTTGACTAGAAGACATACCCACCAGATAGCTGTCGATGCTTGGGATAGTCGAGTACGCGAATCTTTCGTGGAGACAGGTGCTTCAGAAACTTTACTTAGTGTGATGACATCACAAAGCGCTATACTTTGAGGAAGTCGTGGCGTCCGCCTTCACACAGCTGCACTTGTACGCCGAGGCAGTTGTTTACAAAATATCCGCTCTGCCGCAGTGTCCCTGGGAGTTCATCGCTTCAGTGGTGTTTGTGCGTTAGTGTTTGACATGGTCTTTTTCACGACTACTCCTTCGTCGAGTGTCTTTCTGACGGGGGCGTAGTCCATTCCTGTTTGTTTCTCATGGCTTCTCATGGCGTGAGTTTTTCGTGTCATAAGACTATACCGAACTTGCAGATTATTTGATACGTTTCATGTTACTTCAGACCAAGTGCACACCGCCTACTTTTGCACTGAGATTTACGTGTTCTTTGCGAAATTCGCAGGTCTCCTTCACGTAGACAAGTTACTATTACAGTATGGTAATCACGTTCACTTGCGGCATTGAGGTGCTTCGGTCAATATGGTGCCGCATGCGAATATGTACATTGAATATATCAATGTTAGAATACTCAGTCTTCTTCTGGAGATTGAGGATATTTATCTTATGGAAGTTGTGGCGCAATATGCTGACGTGAGATACATTTGCTGTGAACGTTGGTCAGTATTATAGCGCCGAATCAAAACGAACATTCCATGTCGTTTGCAAGTTTGTGGCTATCGCATTCAGGTTGCGTACAGTGGACAGATGGGGACTTGTTTCTTATGAAATTAAAGTGGCCTTTTTCGAAACATCTGCACCTGAAGAGTATTTGTTTTACGGGCCTCCTTAGAACAACCCAGTAATTTACCGTTTGCTGACCTTCCCCCCCACCCCCCCCCCCACCCCACACCCCACACCCCTTCCCTCCTGCTGCTGGTTACGAACTTTGGGATACAGCTTCCCTCGTTTCTGACGATCATCAGACAATTCCCACTATCACTGCGGGTGATATTTTGTCGATGCGAGCAAAGCCTGACCCTGATCCTCCTACTGCTTGGACGGCGGCGCCCGCCATTCGTAATACGCAGTGCCGCACTGAGGATGCAGGTGAGTCAGCTGTG
Source organism: Schistocerca nitens (assembly GCF_023898315.1). Lineage (NCBI taxonomy): Eukaryota > Metazoa > Arthropoda > Insecta > Orthoptera > Acrididae > Schistocerca > Schistocerca nitens. The sequence continues at coordinate 740,866,954 of NC_064619.1, read as the reverse complement.
CCTTCCCCTGTCCCACCTCGCCCTGAGCCATGTTTGTCTGTCACTCCCACCAGTAGTGCGGCACCACATGGCCCCGGCGAGGTGGAGGGGGATGAGGCAGCCTCTGGTATTGCTGCTGCTGCTGCGGGGGTGGCTCCGACCGAGTCGCCCCGAGGCCTGTGTGTGTCAGAGTCGTCTGCTCCAGAGCCTCCGCCACAGTGTGTAGTACCACGTCGTGCTCGTGTTCCTCTGTCTGCTCTCGACGGTGGAGATCGTGTTCGCCGCCTACTGCGGCTGCCGTTGTGGAAGTTGTTCCCGCGGACCTGTCTCCCGCTGCCTCTGATCGCCCTCCATTAGGGAGTCGGCATGATTTTGCAGAGTGACCCTGCTGTGGGGCAGGCTTTTGACCCTCGGAAGTCACAGATTGTTGTGGAAGTGCTAGAAGATCGGCCCCCGCCGCCGGTTTCTAAGGCTGCTACGCCTCGCAGCCGGGTTAAACGACGTATACGGGCTGGGCGTGCAGCGGCGCTCAAAATAACCAAGAGCAGGGGTTCAGTTGTGGTCACTACTTGCCCCGGCTCTCGGATTCTTTATTTGGACTCCTGGTTGATCTGTGATGGGCGTATTTGTCAGACCAAATATTAACAGAAATGGTATCAGAGCTGCGCCTAGCTTCGCCGCTTCACTTCATATATGATTTCTGTGCGGATACAGCGTTACTGCAAGGCCTTATTCGCCAGTTCCCCTCTCCCTGTGTTTGAGCTCTTTTCCATGTGGTGCCCAAGTTTTCGACGGAAACTGCCTTATCGTTTCGGGAAGGCATTCCCATTGCTGACGTAGAGGTTCTTGAATCTGGAAGAGGGACAGGCTGTAGACATTTTTACCTCATCTTTGTTGTCTTACACTGATGAGCCAAAACATTATGACCATCTGCAAATGTATCACTGAGTCTGCGTATCAGGGATCCGACAGCGAGTTGGCAGGTTAGTGGAAGTGTGTGTTATTGGATGTCTATGCATAGGTCATGTAATCTGGGTACATAGTGGGCCGCTGATTTGGGTACGCGGTCAAGGGTTCCATAAGACTTACGTCACACGAATCGGGTAGCCCAGACATCAACATGAGTTCACTGTAATGCCCCTCAAACAATGGTAGTACGATTGTGGATCCGAGGCACAGACAGTTCTTCTGCTGAAACATCGCCGTCTGGAAAGACATCAACCGTGAAGGTATGCAGATTGTTCGCAGCTGTCAGGGTGTCTTAGAACACCACCACAGGTTCCTTGTATGCGCAGGAGAACGTCTGCCATGGCACAATACTGGGCTCACCAACCTGCGTCCGTGGCGCGCTGCACATTTCGAGCCGCCGTTCACCTCAATGACGGCGTTTGTGGAGACGACTATCGACATAGGTAGCAAAAATGCCATTCACTCGAATATCCTACTCGTTTCCACCATTGATCGACGGGTGAATCCCAATGATCCCGTGCCTACTGCCGTCGAAATGGACGTTGTATGATGAACAGCGTGCTGCGAAACACTTGTGTGTGCACCACCGTTGTGCTCTTTCGGCAGAGATGCCGCAGATCACCATCTGTGCTTACTGTACAGAGCAGGCAAGCCTCCGGACGCCACGTTCTGTGAAGAGTCGTGGACGTCCAACCGTTTAGCCTCTAGTGGTAGTTCCACTGTCCTACCTCTTTCTGTAACTCACGATAGTACCACGTGAACATTCGATCAACTTCACCGTTTCGATATACACGTTGATGGCTCTGCGTAATAATAATCTGTCGTTTGTCATAGTCGCTTACCTCAATGCATTTCCCCATTTGCAGCCCGTATCTTCTCTAGGGTGATCCCCGTCACACGCCCGCAACGCCACGAGCCTTTATCCAGCGTCGCGGTGGACAGGGGCCATAGTGTTTTGGCTTATCATTGTACGATATACTGCGTCCGCTTCTGATCACACACTCGGACGATCGCTATTTTTGTAAATAGGAGATTATTTATCTTTTACACACGAGTCCACAGGGTCTATTGTTGGGTGATAATTGTAACAATGTTCTGCGTCCTGTTGCTCAAGCACCTCATTTTAATTATTTCCGAGATTTAAACGAATAGATATGATCGATGCACTTGAAATACGTTTCGTAATACAAACATCTGGCGTCGGTCAACTTTACGCATTTGCTTCAGTTTCTGGTAGCAGGATTTAACGATTCCACTTATTGGACTGAAGGTGCGATGGCGGTCTTGAAGTCGATGTTATCCTTCCAAGACTTTCTGATCATTTTGCTATCACCGCCACTCTCCAAATTCATCGTCAACTGTTCTGTTCCCCATGAATGTTAAACTTCGCTCACTTGGCACATCCGTCTCTCGATGATGTGATGAGCTGTGTGTAGTCTTCTACCCCGTTGCAGGTACTCTACCACTCTGGAGTGGTTGACTGCCCTGATCACTTGTTGTCCTGCTAGGACGAGGGATTATCGGAAAACTCTATGACTTTTATTATTTTCTCTTCCGCGACTTAAAGGACGTTGCGGATCGCGTCCCCTGCGGATTGCGGGTGTACGACGTATTACAGCCAAGTGATTGCAGTTGAAGCGGCGACACATGGAAGGGTTGCGCGTGCTATCGAGACCACGACAGCTGGCCGCAGTGGCCGAGCGCTTCAGTCTGGAACGGTCGCAGGTTCGAATCCTGCCTCGGGCATGGATGTGTGTGATGTCCTTAGGTTAGTTAGGTTTAAGTAGTTCTAAATTCTAGGGCACTGATGACCTCAGATGTTAAGTCCCATAGTGCTCAGAGCCATTTGAACCATTTGAGACCACAACATCTAGTGCCGGAGCAATTGATTTCTGTACTCCATCATAAAGTTCGGCGTCACCACTCTTGCGTCACTTCTCTTACAGTGGCTGATGGACTTCCGCTGGCAGCACAGACGCCTTACATCAGTACCATGTGAATCTATACTACGGGGTTGACCTAGTGACTTACCCTTCGACCCAGCTATTGGGACCCTAAGTGAGCCACTCATGCCTCATCAGAACACCGAATTCTTGAACACCTTCCACTCAGATGACGTACATGACCTTCTCTTTCTCGCAAATCGACAGGTGTGGATGCGTTCCCAAAATAATTTTATGTACGTTTTTAGCCCCTCTTGGACGTCACATTTAAGTCTATGTGGAACGAGTTGATAAGTGAGGGAGTTTCTCTCGCTCCATGAACGGTGTAGAAAATTGTGTTAATTCCTAAACATCGTAATATTGTTCATACTTTTCGTCTTCTGACGTTACTGAGTTTTGATTATAAGGTAGTGGCGAGGACGGTAAATCGTCAGATGTCTGCGTTGCTGGCGGCTGCCGTTGTGGAGTACCTGCGTTATGTTCCTGGTCGCTCTATTCTCAGCGCAGTGGCCGAATACCGTGGTGTGGGTTCGGTTGCTGCCATTACTTCTGTCCATTGTGTATTTGCCTTTCGGGATTTTAATAAGGCTTTCTATCGTGTAAATCGTGACTTTCTACTTCGGGTTTTGGAGGTGATCGGGTTTACTGTTGAGGATGATAGAGTGTTATCGACCCTGTTCATGGGCACTGCAGCTCCTGTAGTTGTCAATGGGCAGCTGATGCCCTCCGTTACCATCCGTCTGGGAGTGCCACAGGGGATACCATCTTTGGAGCTGCTGCTTCGCAAGGCTGCGTCCCTGCTTCAGGGTAGAACGCTTTCTGGAGCCACCCTCACCCTTCGCTCATACGCTGGTATGATGGTCTTACTCCGTCAAATGTGGAGATGTCTCTGCTGAAGGCTATCATCGATGATTATTGCCATATATCGGGAGCTCAAACTAGCGAGGGGAAAAGTAAACTTATTGATTTACGGGGTTTCTATGGAGCAATAATCACGTGGGCCAGTGCTGTGGATCGATATACGTCACTGGAAGGTGTTGCTGGTCGTCGTGCGCTCCAAACGACGACTCTCACTAGGAAACAGTTTACTGATAACATCCTGGCGGCAATATTGGAACATGAACCACGTTCTCTTACTGTTCTTCAGAAGGTTCGAATTTTGAACATGTATGTGTTGTGCAATGCCTATGATATCGCGCAACTTTTTCCGTTTCTCCCCATGATGGCTAAGAAGCTGAAGCAGTTGTGCGGTCGCTTTTTATGAAGCGTCATATCTTCAGGTTGCGATACGGGACTGTAACTTAGCGTTAGTGCCTCCAGCGATTCTTGATCCCCCTGTTGACGTTGATAGTCGGAATTTTAAGCTCAGTGCTGTGCTTAACTGTGATCTTTTTGGTGGCTACAGACGTGCAGCAGCTGCCGCTGCTCACGGCCAAGTTTTTTTTTTTTTTTTTTTTGTCCCGTAGGGAAGGGATTCCCCGCCGAAATCCTTTTGAGCAATTATCACAGCGAATATCGAGGAAAATTGTGGAGAGTAATATCAGCCTCCCGATTTTATCGCTGGCAGCGGCCATCTCCTGGTACAGGGTGGTCACCAATTTGATGTGTATCGGGACTAGTGGCCCATATAAATGCAGTAGGTGTGCATGCCTGGATCCGCTGCAGCCCCGCTTTACTTGTCGCGCCCACCTGGCGAACTAGTCCTCGCTACGGAATTAACTGGCTATCCTCACTCTGCCCACTGAAGCTGCATATTCCAGTCATATAACTCTGCAGCGTTGTACCGCTTTTCCTCCCGAGAACGAACACTAGTACTACCGTGTGGTTGGTCGGTCACTTGGTTCATCGTGTAGCTGATGGTGAGGGCGACGATCACTACTTGGCTTTCCGACAGTTTATGCCTACAGCTTACTGATCCTGCTTGCAACTTCGCCGATTTCGAGAACTCTTTGCCAACGCCATACTGAATCTTTCCTTTCAAAGACGGCGTGTAGGTTAGTTCCAGCAGCAGCATCTGATGCCCTCACTGTGGTTTTGTTTTCTCACGTCTGCTTCCCCTCTGTTTTCCTTCCTTTGCGCTCTTGGTAATGTTTTTGAAAAATTAAAAAACAGAAACAAAAAATAGTCATGTGAGACAACACTTCAGTGACAGTTGGGGGGGGGGGGGGGGGGAAGGGGAGGATGCGTGACCAGGTCTCGGGATTCGATCTCCACCCAGCCTGAAACTGAGTGTGACCATTATTGACTGCATTCCGTAAAATGTATTTCTTGTTTGAACGAATATTCAGATTCATATGTCGTACTTTTTCCAATTAATTCTATTAAAAAGAGTAGTTGAGTGGTGTGCACAGTTGGCTGTCCTGCTGGGGGCACCGAGTTCCATCGCTCGCTGTGCTGGACATTTTATGCTAGTGGGGACTGGGCGTTGTATTGTCCTAAAGGTGCGTTTACAGCTGTGCGCCTTGCGGCAAGTCGCCGCGCGGCTGTGCTTGCCCCATACGCAAGTGCAGGAGCACGCCTCCTACTCAAAACGTGCGAGCGAGTGATCGCAGTCACACTCGTGTTCGCGTCTGCTTCCGTGTGCGGCAAGCCACAGCTGCACGACAACTTGCCACAAGGCGCACCTTAGTGATCGTCTCATCATCACTGATGCTCAAGTTGCCGAAATGGCGTCGAATAAAATGACTTGCACCAGGCAACCCCAGATGGGGTCCCAGATCGTCCGGCCTATTTGGCCCTGTCTAGCCGATGGTCACTCATACACAACAGCCAACGATAACGACATGTAGTAGTTGGGAGCGTTTCACAGTTTTTTCTCGACGTTCTGAATCACTCATTAGTCATCGGTAGGACATAAAGAACTGGTTTTGCTACGTGTACCTGTTAATGAAACGGTGTTTCCACTGTTATTATCCAACTTTTATTAATATCTTGCAATTAGGCATACTGTGAAGTGATCTTGTCAATCAATAATCTAATAATTACTCATTATAATACTCCCATTGACAGCATCGAATCCTCGTTCCTTTATTTATTTTTATTTTTACTTTACTGATGAATATTTTGTGGGTTTAAGGTTTGTAGTTTGTAATTTGGCGTAAATACTCTAGACGAGGCACTCTGAAATCAAAGACAAGAGGGCTGTTTATAATATGTTGGTGATAACATGTAATTTCACCTACCACGTTTTGTGTTTAACAGTTTCAAGGAAGAGCTCAGTAAATGACATAAGTTCTGGGTGACACGTTAGTCACGTGACGTGAGGTGTTGCGTTCCTTGATGTGGTTGGTCTGGAACATCTGCAGGTAATGTAATCAATTCATTATACCTGTCCGGTAGTTGGAATCTGCTGTAGACCAATTAAGACTTCATATGGGATTTTGTGCGTTGAACGACTCGTTCCATATGTGGAAAACATTGTCAAGAGGTAAGAATTGCAAGCTTTGTGTGTAGTGAGTATGAACTCTTACATGGATACTTCTGCGAGTCACAAAATGAAAACATATTAAACATATACCAAAATATGAGAGAATAACAGTTTCCATTGGGTTAAGTTTGTACATGTCTATAAAAATGTTCGAACAAAAAAGTTCTTTGTTGTTCTCTTTATCTCAACTGTAACTCGAAAGCATGTCCATTTCTTTATGATACATGGGTATTTCTAACTCTGTAAATAAAAAAAATAGTACATACTGCTTGTTTTTTTCATTGAAACAGCGAGTTAAATTATCTATATAAAACATCATTTAGAATGCACAAGAGCAAATCCAGTTTAGATACCGTTCCCGTCTGTAGTTATTTTTTTGTCATCTGCCATCAGTAAACCTAAGAACTTCAGACGCCGATAAAATGGAAGACATTTGGACCTGTGTAACATGGTGAGTAATACACACATACATATAACACGTGTACATTTATTACTAAATTCCAGAACAAATAATATTTACACTGTCCTTGATTTTTCAGAACCTAATCTAGATGGGACAGAAAGAAACATTGTCAGACCAATTACAATGTAACATAGTAAAAATGAAAGTATGATAAATTTCACGAAGGCTCACTTACGCATCAGCAAACGTCACAACGTTTGTGTCAACGCTGAGCTTCTACTGCTAGATGTACCGCACACTCTACATTCAAAGGATATCCCAGAAATAAACAACATAACAGCTCACACTCACAAGACCTTTGGACTACAACGAGGTCTACCAATAATGCAGAATTGATCAGAACTACTTTCATCATAACATGACCTTTTGGTAATTAAATTTTTGCTCACTATGTTATTGCTATTCTTAAATAACGAGTTTTTTATTTGTGATTATTTCCATCGTTACAACACAGTCAGTTTCAGTTAATCGCAACAAGTTCTTTGAGCAATCCTTTCGTGTCCTCATTGGTGCGCGACGTATATATGGATACCGGTTTAGGCTGTCAGCGAATAGCACACTGTCGCGGCTTGGGAACCACGAGTCAATATTGTTCAAAAGCGAAATCACCACTTTGTTCCCGTTTTGTATGTTTAAGAAGTAGTCTGATCTGTTCTGCTTCTTTCCTAGTGACGACGGGATCTGAAGATTATGAGTGAGATCTTTTGAATTCCTTACGGTAGTGGCTTTTAACGAATGAATAGGTTATTTCAGAAGTGCATTCCAAATTTTAGCGCAGTTATCGCCCGATTGCTTTGCGTACGAACTTATGATGATATTCTTCCGCCTGCTGGTACAAAATTTCCTATTCTACGGACTCTCAATAACTGAAGCTGATTACAGGACCCGTATAAGACCCCACCCATTTTATTGAACATCCAAAAATGTGCAAAATTGTTAGGCTTTCGTGGCCACTTGTTGCCAAACTGCCTGTAGGCTTCTGTCTCGGGTTCTTCGGCCGACGTTCGTCTGATGATTTTACTGACGTTTCGCCAGCACGGGTGGCTGAAAGTGACAAATTTTTACCATCCATTGGTGGTGGTGGACTGTATCCGAGCTCGCGGCCGCAGAATATACAGCATGTAACTGGCGCGCCAACGACCAAGGGCTCCCCCGCTGTCATTTCTGGCGCGGTTGTCTTGCTACCTGCCACGGTCGTTCTCTACTGCACTGGAAGCCAGGATCTCCTTACCTTGAGGCTTTCATCTGTCTTGTTGAAGCTATTCCCGTGTTTTTGTATTTCTATAGGTTCTCTGAACAAGCGATCGTGGTAGTTCTTCTCTGCAGCCAGCACTCCCATGTTGGCGAATTTGCTACCTGCTCTGCCACAGCCTATTGCTCCACCCGCCCCAACCTGCAATGCCGCTCATATTCTGCGAGCCTGGTGGTCCAGGCATTACAACATAATCTTTTCCGCATGTGCATTGTATGTGGTATATTTCCGACATTTCGGGTGATAACTTTCCTCCTTTGCCGATCTGAGACACACTTTGATCTTCTTTGTTGGTTTGTGACTAGTCCTTACGCCCTATTTGAGCAATATACGGCCCATTCTTTTCGCCACTCTGGGAATGTAAGGTAGAAAGGCCGTTGTTTACCTCTTTTCTAATATCACTTATGTAGCTCTGATTAATATCTGCCCCACTCTCCATGGTTGCCAGATGTATCCAAGATGGCGACGATGACGTCATCCTATATGGCGGCGAGTATACTTGGCAACATTGCAAGACATCATCCAAGATGGCGACCATGACGTCAATCAGTATGGCGAATTTTGGCGGTTGTTGTTGTTGTTGTTGTTGTGGTCTTCAGTCCTGAGACTGGTTTGATGCAGCTCTCCATGCTACTCTATCCTGTGCAAGCTTCTTCATCTCCCAGTACCTACTGTAACCTACATCCTTCTGAATCTGCTTAGTGTATTCATCTCTTCGTCTCCCTCTACGATTTTTACCCTCCACGCTGCCCTCCAATGCTAAATTTGTGATCCCTTGATGCCTCAAAACATGTCCTACTAACCGATCCCTTCTTCTAGTCAAGTTGTGCCACAAACTTCTCTTCTCCCCAATCCTATTCAATACCTCTTCATTAGTTACGTTATCTACCCACCTTATCTTCAGCATTCTTCTGTAGCACCACATTTCGAAAGCTTCTATTCTCTTCTTGTCCACACTAGTTATCGTCCATGTTTCACTTCCATACATGGCTACACTCCATACAAATACTTTCAGAAACGACTTCCTGACAAATCTATACTCGATGTCAACAAATTTCTCTTCTTCAGAAACGATTTCCTTGCCATTGCCAGTCTACATTTTATATCCTCTCTACTTCGACCATCATCAGTTATTTTACTCCCTAAATAGCAAAACTCCTTTACTACTTTAAGTGTCTCATTTCCTAATCTAATTCCCTCAGCATCACCCGATTTAATTTGACTACATTCCATTATCCTCGTTTTGTTTTTGTTGATGTTCATCTTATATCCTCCTTTCAAGACACTGTCCATTCCGTTCAACTGCTCTTCCAAGTCTTTTGCTGTCTCTGACAGAATTACAATGTCATCGGCGAACCTCAAAGTTTTTACTTCTTCTCCATGAATTTTAATGCCTACTCCGAATTTTTCTTTTGTTTCCTTTACTGCTTGCTCAATATACAGATTAAATAACATCCGGGAGAGGCTACAACCCTGTCTCACTCCTTTCCCAACCACTGCTTCCCTTTCATGGCCCTCGACTCTTACAACTGCAATCTGGTTTTTGTACAAATTGTAAATAGCCTTTCGCTCCCTGTATTTTACCCCTGCCACCTTCAGAATTTGAAAGAAAGTATTCCAGTTAACATTGTCAAAAGCTTTCTCTAAGTCTACAAATGCTAGAAACGTAGGTTTGCCTTTCCTTAATCTTTCTTCTAAGATAAGTCGTAGGGTCAGTATTGCCTCACGTGTTCCAACATTTCTACGGAATCCAAACTGATCTTCCCCGAGGTCCGCTTCTACCAGTTTTTCCATTCGTCTGTAAAGAATTCGCGTTAGTATTTTGCAGCTGTGACTTATTAAGCTGATAGTTCGGTAATTTTCACATCTGTCAACACATGCTTTCTTTGGGATTGGAATTATTATATTCTTCTTGGAGTCTGAGGGTATTTCGCCTGTCTCATACATCTTGCTCACCAGATGGTAGAGTTTTGTCATGACTGGCTCTCCCAAGGCCATCAGTAGTTCTAATGGAATGTTGTCTACTCCCGGGGCCTTGTTTCGACTCAGGTCTTTCAGTGCTCTGTCAAACTCTTCACGCAGTATCTTATCTCCCATTTCGTCTTCATCTACATCCTCTTCCATTTCCATAATATTGTCCTCAAGTACTTCGCCCTTGTATAAACCCTCTATATATTCCTTCCACCTTTCTGCCTTCCCTTCTTTGCTTAGAACTGGGTTGCCATCTGAGCTCTTGATATTCATACAAGTGGTTCTCTTCTCTCCAAAGGTCTCTTTAATTTTCCTGTAGGCAGTATCTATCTTACCCCTAGTGAGATAAGCCTCTACATCCTTACATTTGTCCTCTAGCCATCCCTGCTTAGCCATTTTTCACTTTCTGTCGATCTCATTTTTGAGATGTTTGTATTCCCTTTTGCCTGCTTCATTTACTGCATTTTTATATTTTCTCCTTTCATCAATTAAATTCAATATTTCTTCTGTTACCCAAGGATTTCTATTAGCCCTCGTCTTGTTACGTACTTGATCCTCTGCTGCCTTCACTACTTCATCCCTCAGAGCTACCCATTCTTCTTCTACTGTATTTCTTTCCCCCATTCCTGTCAATTGTTCCCTTATGCTCTCCCTGAAACTCTCTACAACCTCTCGTTCTTTCAGTTTATCCAGGTCCCATATCCTTAAATTCCCACCTTTTTGCAGTTTCTTCAGTTTCAATCTGCAGATCATAACCAATAGATTGTGGTCAGAATCCACATCTGCCCCCGGAAATGTCTTACAATTTAAAACCTGGTTCCTAAATCTCTGTCTTACCATTATACAATCTATCTGATACCTTTTAGTATCTCTGGGATTCTTCCAGGTATACAACCTTCTTTTATGATTCTTGAACTAAGTGTTAGCTATGATTAGGTTATGCTCTGTGCAAAATTCTGCAAGGCGGCTTCCTCTTTCATTTCTTCCCCCCAATCCATATTCACCTACTATGTTTCCTGCTCTCCCTTTTCCAACTGACGAATTCCAGTCACCCATGACTATTAAATTTTCGTCTCCCTTCACTACCTGAATAATTTCTTTTATCTCGTCATACATTTCATCTATTTCTTCAGCATCTGCAGAGCTAGTTGGCATATAAACTTGTACTACTGTAGTAGGCATGGGCTTTGTGTCTATCTTGGCCACAATAAAGCATTCACTATGCTGTTTGTAGTAGCTAACCCGCACTACTATTTTTTTATTCATTATTAAATCTACTCCTGCATTACCCCTATTTGATTTTGTATTTATAGCCCTGTAATCACCTGACCAAAAGTCTTGTTCCTCCTGCAACCGAACTTCACTAATTCCCACTATATCTAACTTTAACCTATCCATTTCCCTTTTTAAATTTTCTAACCTACCTGCACGATTAAGGGATCTGACATTCCACGCTCTGATCCGTAGAACGCCAGTTTTCTTTCTCCTGATAACGACGTCCTCTAGAGTAGTCCCTGCCCGGAGATCCGAATGGGGGACTATTTTACCTCCGGAATATTTTACCCAAGAGGACGCCATCATCATTTAATCATACAGTAAAGCTGCATGTCCTCGGGAAAAATTACGGCTGTAGTTTCCCCTTGCTTTCAGCCGTTCGCAGTACCAGCACAGCAAGGCCGTTTTGGTTAATGTTACAAGGCCAGATCAGTCAATCATCCAGACTGTTGCCCCTGCAACTACTGAAAAGGCTGCTGCCCCTCTTCAGGAACCACATGTTTGTCTAGCCTCTCAACAGATACCCCTCCGTTGTGGTTGCACCTACGGTACGGCTATCTGTATCGCTGAGGCACGCAAGCCTCCCCACCAACGGCAAGGTCCATGGTTCGTGGGGGGGATTTTGGCGATAAGTTTGAATTTTTGTGGGAAGGTGGGGCAATTGGGCTACCTCTACTAGCATACCCCCCCTCCCTCCCCCAGAAAATCGGCGGGAAGTTCAAATTCCAACAGGATAATGCATCACAACATGGTTATCTCTACTAACGTAAGAAAAATCGCTGGAACATAGGTCAGTTGGGCTACCTCCACTAACATAAGTCATCCAACTGCCATCTCTTCCTAGGAACTGGGGTCAAGTTTGAATTATGGTGGTAAAGGAAGATCAATTCACATATCTCTACTAAGCTAAGTAAATGGCGCTAAAGAAAGGACACTTGTGCTAACCTCAGTCACCCGACTGCAACCTCCTCCTAGGGATTCGCTGGAAAAGGACTCAGCCTACGCTGGGCTGCTGGAGAGAGGAAGAAGTGTACTTTATTTATTTTGGAACAATTTATTTAGGGATGGGGTATATTTATCACAGTGATACAGAACACATGCTCTGACAGGCCACACAGTGTACAGACCTGCAAACTACTTCTAAATAACTCATGTATAATGCTCTACACATGCACTTGCTAATTGTAAACTGTCAAAATATCGCATTGCACAGCCTACAGACATGCAAACCACTCGTAAATAGTGTAGTACATTTACGTCCAGAGAACCAAACAACTCGTAAATTGTCAAAATAGTAATCCATATAATCGACACTGCAAACATGCTTGCTAATCGTCAGCTGTCGAAGTCATGCACCAGTCTTTATGTAAATAGTTAAAGGCGGCTCGAAAATCCAATGTGTTCGCCTAGAGGTCCGCACTCCAACTGATGTAGTACACAGTACCACCACCAGAGAGCCCTGTTGTCCATTCTGTGAAGTAATCCAAGATGGCAGCCATAACATCAGCTAAGTACCGTTATCCAAGAGGGCGGCAAACAGTGTGTTCACCACGAGGTCTGGACCTGGTAGACATTACCGCCACCAGAGAACGCTTTCGTATGTTTAGTGATGTGATCCAAGACAGTGGGGGGAAATGACGGGAAAATGACTCTGCGACATAAGTTTTTATTTTGCACCACGAGATCTAGACTCCAACTGACCTAGTACACAATACTGCTTCCAGATGTGCTGTCATTCCTCCTGTGATGTAATCCAAGATGGTGGTCTGGAGACGGAAAATGGCGCGAACATGACTCTGCCTGCACTGGGCTGCTGGATAGAAGAAGCAAGACGTGTACTTCATTTGCTTTGGAACAATTTATTTAGGGATGGAGTACATTTATCACACTGATACAAAACACATGGTTGGGGCACGCCACACAGCATCCCGACCTGCAAACTACTCCTAAATAACGCAAAAAACACCTAATTTACCGAAATAATTTCAGTAAAGACATGCAGACTCCTCCTAAATAATGTAGTACACAGATGTGCAGACATGAAATCGTCTTGTAAACAGCCCAAATAATGCATAGTGCAGCCTACAGACCTGCTGGCAAAATAATGCAACAGACTTGCAAACAACGTATGCAGACACCGTCTGCCACCCCCCATAGACTACCTGCAGCCTCACGAGTTGATGCGGCCGTCAGCTGTCAAACCACGCACAGATGCCAACACACATGAGGCGGCGACATCTCTTTCATATTTGATGCCTGAGAAATTCCCCTGGAAACACATGTTCACTTAGGCACTGTTGTTGACGCGACTGGGCTAGAGTGCAGGTGCTCAAGGGGCGTGCGCCGTCACAGCCACAAGCCGCCGCCGGACGCAGGTAAAAGTTGCTTCCATTTTCAGGTTTACAGCCAGAGTTATACTGACGTCGCAAAACCCGGTATTGGCCTCAGGGGGTCGAACCAATGACCTGCCGTGGACTGGAATGCTGGCGCCCCATCTGCTGCTATGTGTAGCCAGTGGTGTTACATGCCCCGCTATCCAGGAGAGCTGCCACGCTTGTTTGAATCAGTACCTATGTATACTCGGCTCTGCGCCTCTGTTTTGCCAAGCACGCCGCTTTGCATCACGTACGCTTAACACTTAGGTTGGCCAGTGGCCCCCTTCTGCCTGTGACTTACGCCATGAAAACTGCTGTGTGTGCCCTCTCCGGCAGTTCTATGCCCCTGTGGCCTTTAGTTGCCTTTGCACCTGCTGGTATCTGTATCACACTGCAATCCAGCCCGCACCTGGCTGTAACTTGTGCTCAGAATATCGCACCAAAGTAACTTTCCCTGTCCTAAACGGTGGTGCCGCTACATCAATACCCTCTTTGGAATGACCCAGTCCACGGATCGACCCTTAAAACTAGCTCTTAACTTGTTTGGATCGGCACCTGTGGCCTATTTCCTTACTACTAGAAAACGTAAATCTGGTCTAGTGCCCCCTTAAGACCATGACATGAAACAAAACGTAAAAATTCATTACTTTACGACCACTGCTCGATCGACCCCTTACCTACTCGTCTCACACCGTAGGTATCCAATCCACTGGGACTTGGACTATCCTTGGCTCCCTTTTGGAATTAGCTCTCCACCTGATAAGAATGAAAACGACACATAACAAAGATAAGGCTGTAATGACACTCGGCACAGAGGTGCTCAAAATGATCGTTCTTTGTCGTTGCCTTTCCCTATACTGAGCGACATGTTGAACAAGCTGTTCGGCTGACATGCGCCCGTCTTGCTCTAAAACGGTTTACAGATCTCAACAGACCTGGCTCCAGAGTTTTATTTAACAAGGTCAGATTCTGCCTTGGCAAAAACTCTGAAGTGGGTTCTGGCCAGAACAGCTGTGGCTGCATTACATTCAGTTGCGTGACTCCTGAAACTGACGCTGGCAGGTGGAAGGTTGGTCCTATTATGTTACACTTAGTTCGATTGATTAAAATTCCGCTTCCTTCGAGGTCTACACGTTTTGCTACCGTAAACACTCCTTGCTACTACTACCAAATTCTCGTAGGTGGAGAAGATCCAAAGCATTCCAACACGTTGCAAGCTTAATTTTGGCTCCACCATGTCCCTTGGATAGTCTATTCCTTCCCCCCTGGCTAAAAATAACTGTACCGTAAATGTGTCTGGATTGATACTTACCACCCTGGCTTGACATACCGTCACCTTCCCTCTACGGTACCTTCGCAATTCCTCCCTTATTAAATACAACCCTGATGGTAGTTCCTTCTGCGCCTTGCGCAACCGGCGTAAATTTTGGTCCGGCGGTAACAAATCGGTACTTATCTGACGTTGCAATGCGTGATGCAGTGCTTCTTGCACATTCGTTATTACTCCCTGCACATCCCACACACTGTCAGCTACTCATTTCAAGAGTCTGGTTAACACAACCCTGCTATCTTGTACTTCTAGATGCCCCTGTGGGTTCCCAGGTTACGATTTATTACGTCTTTCGACGTCTTAACGTATTCAACTACCTGCACTGCTGATGCGCGGAGCAACCGTGTGTTATTCAGGACTTCCTCTTCCAATGTCCCTATCTGAGTTGCATGCCAAGCTTCCGTTGACCTACTCTCCTCTGCGAGTTGCCTCATCGCTTCCACTGTGTTGTTCAGTTCTTTTATATCGCTTTCGTCTGCGGTTCCAAAAACTGTCTTTAAAATTTTTCCCCGTGCGTTCAACCATCCTCGTTTCCGTCTTACCCGTGGCACCGCTTCCTCCAAACCATCCGACCTGCTTCCGTAGCGCCTTATAAGCCTCATGCAATTTCTTATACACCACTGCAACTTCAACATTCCCATGCCCTCTGCACATTGCCTAACCTCTTCGAACACTTCCTCAAGCCTCCTTACTTCATTCTGCATTTCCCATACGTTCCATACCAACCTTAATGCCCACTGGTGACTCGACACCACCACATCTTCCCGCCTTGAGTACAGCACACCCCCATCCAGGTGCTGCACCCGTAAGGCGTCCACCCCGATGATGAAGAGGTGAACCACCGCCACCGCTCCCCCTTTCAGTGACCAGAGGGCAGGGATCTCCATCAGCCTTCCTCCCTCTTCAAAAGGACTGCTGTCCCTAGCAGGCTCACAATACTCGAAAACACATATAAAGTACAATGCCTAATTAATCTACGGGAACCCAATGACGCATGACACGAAAACAAAAAAAAAAAAAAAACTACAAATACTCTACTACTTTGTAGATCGCAAAGCATACGGTACTTTATGCTGTACTCTATCTTCCTGGTTTTCTCTGCGCTGAGCAGTTCTTTTCACTCTCCCTTTCTTCCTCTTTCCTTTCTGCAACACGCCTGGAATCACATCCGGGCAACCCTTAAATGGCTGTAACCGCCCAATGTCTACTACCATTGTTCTAGTTGGCAGCTGAAGCTCGACATTAAAGGGGGATGTGGTTTCAGCAACTTGGTATTCGTGAGGAACTTCTTCGTTTTCCCGTTTTGCGTATAGGGGCTGGACAGCATTACCCACTGCCCCACTCTACACTGCGCTTAACTTCCTTTCTGATTTACTGCGTCTTCCTGCCTTTCCAGAGCCTTCGTATTCGCCTTTTGTACCCGTTTCCAAACATCCCGAAGTGTCCTTGAGAATTGACGTACATATTCACCGGTCGTTCCTTTCTGTAGCTTCACTAAATCAAACGGTGACGGCATTTTTCTCCCGTACACTACCTAATATGGGGACAAACCGGTATTTGTATGGACTTTTGCATTGTATGCGCATACAATATGCTTCAAATACTCGTCCCACTGATGGTGATGAGAATCCACATAAAAACTCAGCAACTTCCCGGCTGTTCTGTGTACCTGCTCTGTCCTTCCGTTGGCCTGTGGATGCAACGCGCTCGTCCTCAACTTCTTTACGTTCAACAATTTACACAGTTCCTTCATTAAATCGGGTATGAAGTTGGTCCTTTGGTCAGTAATTATTGTCTCTGGTACACCAAACTGTAAAATCCAGTTGTTTACTAACGCCTGCGCGACCATTGCTGCCTGTTGATTTGGCATAGCCACCATCTCCATGTACCTCGAAAAATGGTCTATTATTGTGAGAACGACTCTGTTCCCCGATGGTGTTCGCCTAAAAGGCCCTAAGACATCAATCCACATCAAAGAGAATGGACATGTCGCTTGTAGCAATCGCTGTAGCTGTATCTGTTTCCGACTCAAATCTGCTCTCTGTGCACATGGTATACAATTCCTGACATACTTAACCACAGCCGGCCGGGGTGGCCGAGCGGTTGTAGGCACTACAGTCTGGAACGCGCGACCGCTACGGTCGCAGGTTCGAATCCTGCCACGGGCATGGGTGTGTGTGATGTCCTTAGGTTAGTTAGGTTTAAGTAGTTCTAAGTTCTAGGGGACTGATGACCTCAGAAGTAAAGTCCCATAGTGCTCAGAGCCATTTTTGAACTTAATTTCATTTTCTTCCCCACCTCTTCACCAATACCTCTCCGCCACTCTACTATTCGTCGCTCTACACCCTCCATGACCAGATAACACGTTATCATGTGTTTCCTTTGAAACCTCATCCCTCAACTTAGCTGGCACTACTACCCTTGGTCATAACTTCGTTTCCCTGCACAGAAGACCGTCGTACATATTAAATTGTGGCTATGTCCGATACAATTTACAATCGTTGTCAGCGTCCTGTAATTCTTGCCATACTGCTAGATCATAACCTATGACTTCTACGTTTGCCACCTTCCTACTTAGTGCATCCACATTACAGTGCTTACTGATAATATGATCAAAATATTTTACTTCTTCTAATCCAGAATGGCACTTCTCCAGGCCCAACGTCAAACGAGCTGCTCTTAACCTCATACAGACTTTCCTTAACCGCTGTCTATGTTGCTCCATACTACTTTGAAAACTCTATAATGTCATCCAAATAGACCAGACACTGTCGTGGTTACAAACCCTTCAAGACAATGTCTAGCAACCTCTGAAACGTTTCCAGAGAATTTTTCAAACCGAATGACATTCCAGGTGTACAGAAAGCAGTTTTTGGACGATCCTCTGGAGCCACCTCTAACTGATGATAACCGCTTGTCAAATCCATCGTAGAAAAGTAATGGCACTATCCTAAGAGATCCAAAGTCTCCGATATGTTTGGAATGGGGTATGTGTCCGTTGTTGTCTTATTAATGAGGTATCGGTAGTCACAACAGAACCTGTATTTCTTAGTTCCATCAGTAGATTTTTTAAGCACAACGACAATGCCCGCTCCACAGCAACTATTACTATGCTCCATAATACCGCCCGCAAGCTGCTGATCAATATAATCCTCCACAGTCGGCTGCAAATACCTTCGTATTCTGTATGGTTTACGGTAAACAGGTGCTTCATTCCTTCTTGTTACTATCCTATGTTGAACTAATGGAGTTGCTGGTAACGGCCCTTGTGGAAAAAACAGATCCTTAAATTCCCACAATAATTCTTCCATATGCACTCTTTCTCCTCCTTTCAAATGCTTTATTTTGTCACGAAATGCAGTTCTATCGGCAATTAGTTGTTGATCGCTTCGACTACCTCTAGAACACCAGTCTTCCTCATCTGGCACATCTAAATTTGCTACTAAAGCTCTACATCTACATCCATACTCCGCAAGCCACCTGACGGTGTGTCGCGGAGGGTACCCTGAGTACCTCTATCGGTTCTCCCTTCTATTCCAGTCTCGTATTGTTCGTGGAAACAAGGATTGTCGGTATGCTTCTATGTGGGCTCTAATCTCTCTGATTTTATCCTCATGGTCTCTTCGCGAGATATACGTAGGAGGGAGCAATATACTGCTTGACTCTTCGGTTAAGGTATCTTCTCGAAACTTTAACAAAAGCCCGTACCGAGCTACTGAGCGTCTCTCCTGCAGAGTCTTCCACTGGAGTTTATCTATCATCTCCGTAACGCTTTTGCGATTACTAAATGTTCCTGTAACGAAGCGCGCTGCTCTCCGTTGGATCTTCTCTATCTCTTCTATCAACCCTATCTTGGACGGATCCCACACTGCTGAGCAGTATTCAAGCAGTGGGCGAACAAGCGTACTGTAACCTACTTCCTTTGTTTTCGGATTGCATTTCCTTAGGATTCTTCCAATGAATCTCAGTCTGGCGTCTGCTTTACCGGCGATCAACTTTATACGATCATTCCATTTTAAATCACTCCTAATGCGTACTCCCAGAAAATTTATGGAATTAACTGCTTCAAGTTGCTGACCTGCTATTTTGCAGCTAAATGATAAGGGATCTATCTTTGTATGTATTCGCAGCATATTACACTTGTCTACATTGAAATTCAATTGCCATTGCATGCACCATGCGTCAATTCGCTGCAGATCCTCCTGCATTTCAGTAAAATTTTCTATTGTTACAACCTCTCGATACACCACAGCATCATCTGCAAAAAGCCTCAGTGAACTTCCGGTGTTATTCACAAGGTCATTTACGTATATTGTAAACAGCAACGGTCCTATGACACTCCCGTGCGGCACACCTGAAATCACTCTTACTTCGGAAGACTTCTCTTCATTGAGAATGACATGCAGCGTTCTGTTATCTAGGAACTCTTCAATCCAATCACACTATTGGTTTGATAGTCCATATGCTCTTACTTTGTTCAGTAAACGACTGTGGGGAACTGTATCGAACGCCTTGCGGAAGTCAAGAAACACAGCATCTACCTGTGAAGCCGTGTCTATGGCCCTCTGAGTCTCGTGGACGAATAGCGCGAGCTGGGTTTCACACGACCGTCTTTTTCGAAATCCATGCTGATTCCTACAGAGTAGATTTCTAGTCTCCAGAAAAGTCATTATACTCGAACATAATATGTGTTCCAAAATTCTACAACTGATCGACGTTATAGGTCTATAGTTCTGCACATCTGTTCGACGTCCCTTCTTGAAAACGGGGATGACCTGTGCCCTTTTTCAATCCTTTGGAACGCTACGCTCTTCTAGAGACCTACGGTACACAGCTGCAAGAAGGGGGGCAAGTTCCTTCGCGTACTCTGTGTAAAATAGAACTGGTATCCCATCAGGTCCAGCGGCCTTTCCTCTTTTGAGCGATTTTAATTGTTTCTCTATCCCTCTGTCGTCTATTTCGATATCTACCATTTTGTCATCTGTGCGGCAATTCAGAGAAGGAACTACAGTGCAGTCTTCCTCTCTGAAACAGCTTTGGAAAAAGACATTATTTCGGCCTTTAGTCTGTCATCCGCTGTTTCAGTACCATTTTGGCCACAGAGTGTCTGGACATTTTGTTTTGATCCACCTACCGCTTTGACATAAGACCAAAATTCTTAGGATTTTCTGCCAAGCCAGTACATAGAAGTTTACTTTCGAATTCATTGAACGCCTCTCGCACAGCCCTCATCACACTACATTTCGCTTCGCGTAATTTTTGTTTTTCTGCAAGGCTTTGGCTATGTTTATGTTTGCTGTGCAGTTCCCTTTGCTTCCGCAGCAGTTTTCTAACTCGGTTGTTGTAACACGGTGGCTCTTTCCCATCTCTTACCATCTTTCTTGGCACATACTCATCTAACGCATATTGTACGATGGTTTTGAACTTTGTCCACTGATCCTCAACACTATCTGCACTTGAGACAAAACTTTTGTGTTGAGCCGTCAGGTACTCTGTAATCTGCTTTTTGTCACTTTTGCTAAACAGAAAAATCTTCCTACTTTTTTTAATATTTCTATTTACGGCTGAAATCATCGATGCAGCAACCGCTTTATGATCGTTGATTCCCTGTTCTGCATTAACTGTTTCAAATGGTTCGGGTCTGTTTGTCACCAGAAGGTCTAATATGTTATCGCCACGAGTTGGTTCTCAGTTTAACTGCTCAAAGTAGTTTACAGATAAAGCACTTAAAAAATTTCACTGGATTCTTTGTCCCTGCCACCCGTTACGAACGTTTGAGTCTCCCAGTCTATATCCGGCAAATTAAAATCCACCCAGAACTATAATATGGTGGGGAAATCTACTCGAAATATTTTACTAATTATCCTTCAGGTGTTCAGCCACAACAGCTGCTGAGCCAGGGGGCCTATAGAGACATCCAATTACCATGTCTGAGCCTGCTTTAGCCGTGACCTTCACCCAAATTATTTCACATCTCGGGTCTCCGTCAATTTCCTTCCATACTGTTGCACTTCTTATCGCTATAAACACGCCTCCCTCTTCACTGTCCATCCTGTCTCTGTGGTATACATTCCAATCTGAGTTTAGGATTTCATTACTGTTTACGTCTGGTTTCAGCCAACTTTCTGTCCCTAGAACTATATGGGCGTTGTGACCGTTTATTAACGAGAGCAGTTCTGGGACCTTTCTATGGACGCTCCTGCAGTTTACTATTAGCACATTAATTTTGTTATTCCCTGTTGCATTTTGCCTACTCCTACCTTGCCGCGTCTCAGGAGGCGTCTTGTAGGGCCTAGGGAGGGAATTCTCTAACCTAAAAAACCCCCATGTGCACTCCACACGTACTCCGCTACCCTTGTAGCCGCTTCCGGCGTGTAGTGCACGCCTGACCTATTCAGGGGGACCCTACATTTCTCCACCCGATAGTGGAGGTCGAGAAATTTGCACCCCAGATCTCCGCAGAATCGTCTGAGCCTCTGGTTTAAGCCTTCTACTCGGCTCCAAACCAGCGGACTGCGACCGGTTCTGCGAACGATACTACAGATAGTTAGCTCCTTTCCTCAAATTCGCGTCTACAGCGCTAAAATTATCCACGTTCACGGGAACTACTCACCCGTCGTTCCCCTCCTGTACGTTTCACAAAACAGCCCAGTGAACTCAAATCTTCATTATCCTCCAATGGTTCAATAACACATACTGTACCCACAGGTAGATTTGACTCCACACTTACTCAAAGCGATTTCCCGGCGCCACTAGATACACACTCATGCGCATTAAGCCTTAATGCTAATGTGCGCGGTTCAATTGGTTTGTTCATTGCGTTGAACGCCCCTCGCGACAGCTCTGCATTGAGAACAGTTTCCCCTAGCTGAAATAACATTCCACCGAGTTCCACAGTTCGTTGTCAAAGGTCAATTTTGGCATGCTGCTGATGCAAGTAATCTACTCCTAGGATAATGACGTAGCCCTCACTTAGCCATGGTGCTACCTCCATGCAAGCATTAAATTGGACTTTCTCAATTCGAAAGTCAACTGTCACCGACCCCAAAGGCGTGACCTCCTTATCCCCCACTCCACGCAACCTATAACGTGGTGGGTCTAGCTTCCTTCGTCCCATTATATTCCTAGTAGCCACTGACACTTGAGCCCCTGTGTCCAACAAAATCTTAAACTTTTTAGTTCCTATGGATCCTACCACTGAACATTCCTCCTCTGCATACCTATTCGTAGCACTGAAATTAAACGGGAGCTCCCTTAGGTGAGTCTTGGGCCCCCTCTTCCGTTTAACGATTGTCCACCTCTCCTATCTCCACTTCTCCATCCTCCACGCTGCTGATTTCCAGCCCTTCCACTATTCCTTGGTGACTGGGTACGTTGCCTCTGCACATGTCCCGTATGACCACACTTATAACATTTTGTACCCGCTATAAATACTGTTTGCCTCTCGCTACGTCTATTTCCTCACATTGATTTGCCAGCTGAATGGCCGAATACAAATCTTTAGGAGTCCCTTCACGCACTTTCCGTGACATATGCGCCGGTAGCCGTCTCAAAAATACATCAAGTGCCCTTTGCTCGCTTCTTCTGCAACAGACCACTATTCGCTTCATCGCTCTTACCCAACTCGTAAGTATACTCATTAATTTCCCTTATCCTGTCCGCAAATTTCTCCATCATCTCCCCCTTGTCTCTTTGTCATGTTCTTAACCTCTCTCTAAAGTACCGAGCGCTATTCTGTTTCTTGTACCTTTGTAAGAGCCTCTCCTTCAACTGCTTAAACTATCCTGATCTTCCTTAAGGCCTCAGAACACCTTACATGTCTCTTTGCTTCACCCATTAATCTAGTCTTGGCTACATGTAACAAATGGTCATCAGACCAACCATTCGTCACAGCTGAAATTTCCAACACCTCCACAAACGAACGCACATCCTCAGATGCCTTGCCAGAAAGCGGAATAATGAAACTCGCGGCAGCTGGATCAGTCTCCTGCTGTGGCATCCTAGACTGACCAGATGCGGTTTCCTGCTCACTTCTAGATGTTAATTCATTTTTCAACTGTGTACGGTCTTCTGTCAATTGTGCTATCTCTTTGTCAAAATTCTCACCGCTTCTGGTTTCGACACACCTTGCGTCCCTGACTCTGCCCCTGTGTTGCTTTTGTTCCCAGTTACTCCCTAAAAAAACATTTAAGTACAAGAATAGCACGACTCCCTGCACGCCAGTATCATCATACTCGGTAACATCATGTACAAACCGATACAAGAGTAATTAAATGCCACGAAAGAAATAATAAATCCTACTGTCTCAAATACACTAGCACTTACTCTAACAAAAACTACTATGACCACGCAAAACACCTAAAATATGGCTTTCCAGGAGCGATACTCGAAAAAACAAAAAAGGCAATAAAACGTCCAATACTCACAAGAAAACTGATAAAAACTCGCCACATCTTGTGACCATAATGCAGGCTGTGAGCTCGAATGCTGTACTGTACAGACGACGTCCGCTATTCTAACACCAAATGTAGTGGATGGGTGCCAGATGGTGTCGTATTAAGACTCAGCGAGAACTTTCCAAATGATTTATTGTTTCGAACTACAGTGTCCTCGTTCACCTCGGTCTGTGTCACTGGGGCCTGCAATGCTGAGGAAATACCCCAGCGGCCTGTGTAATGCAATGCTGTTTCGTTCCAGCCTTGGCTGGCCCACTGAGTTCCAATGATGTCAGGATGGCTGCCCCAGCAGCCGACTCAGTGGCCACCATCCTCAATGTCTCAGCACTGCTCCGCCAGAATCCGCCATGCAGCCAGCTGACAACCGCAAGATGCCCGTGCCATGCGTATTCGTCAGCATGGCCTGAGTCACGGTGCCAGCAAGTGTGAGCAATCCGGCGTCCGAATCTGCAGCCCTCACCTCGGGATGCTTCTGGCATGTGTTGGAAGCCAGGACGACTGCCCGTGGTAGCAAGTCATGGAGTGGCCGACCGCTGGCTGGCTGGCTACAGACGCCACATCAGCCTCAGAGGGTCGAACCAATGACCCCTCGTGGACTGGAATGTTGGCACCCCATCTGCTGCCATGTGTAGCTGGTGGTGTGACACATCCAGCCATCCAGGAGAACTGCCACATTTGACTGAATCTCATTAGAAAACGGCACCTACTTATACTCGGCTGTGCATCTCTGTTTTGCCAAACACACCGCTTTGCATCAAATATGCATAAGGTTGGCCAGTGGCCCCCTTCTGCCTGTGACTTGCTCCTTGAAAAATGTTGTGTGTGTGCCATCTCCGGCAGTTCTATGCCCCTGTGGCCTCTATTTGCCTTCACAACTGCTGGTATGCGTAACCTACTGCAATCCGACCCGCACCTCACTGTAACTTGAGCTCAGAATATCGCACAGAAGTGTGTTTCCCTATCCTAAATGGTGGTGACGCTACAATATTGTCAAATATGGAGAGACTCTTACTCAACTACACTGCATTCCCACTGATGACAGGAGCTTGGATATTAGAGCATGAAACCAATCTCCAACCCAGCAATATATCACCTTGTACCGTGTCGATGTAAACATACAGTTCATATCCTCCGCCATACAAAATCATCCCTTTTACATCAGAAAGCCGTCAGTGGATCGAATTCACTCTCAGGAATGTTGTGCAAAGACTGGCTCCTTCCCTCCCTTGGTACAAACGCGTTACTGCTTCTGGTCCGCACCTGCCTACTTGCTCGTCTCCAGGTTCTGAGATTACAAGAACATGTGTAGTTTCGAATGGTTCACACACAGCAATATCCTACTGATGGCTCACGCAACATAATTCCGAAGATATAGACTGGGAATTATTTCTATACAAACCCGAAACTTTAGCTAGGTGGAGTGTGCTCTAGAGCACTGAGTAACTAGAAACAAACGGACGAAAAATGGTATTTCCACCTGCGAATACCGATCTCGGTAATGTATCAGATTCGAAATCATCCCTATAATTTACAAGGTCAACTAAGGTGTTTCTCATGTATAGAGAACTGGCAAACGTGTCTTCCACATGCTAGATGCTCACCCCACATTCGATCTTCTCTCAACTAAATAAAGGCACAACAAGTGCACAGGCAGCCAACCGAACAATTTACAAATCATTCATCCTAAGAAATCGGTCACATATATATTTCATCCCTGTACTTAACTCTAAACGCTACGATCGCGGTCTCAGTTGAACAACATTCGACAATGAGCAAAGTATAGGAAATACACCCTGTTGATGGCTGTGGCTTTGGGAATAGAAATATCAGTAACATTCTTATGACTTGACACTACTCCCTTTTTTTATCACAGTACTAGACGTCAAATAGGTTATGGTCATTTAATCTGCATATGTCGGAACACAAACACATGCTCTATAATACTTATGCTCAAGGTGAACCTATCATACACAACCTTCTACTAAGTATAATACTTCATCAATAACTGGTTACCTACGATACAAAATAACACTGAGATACAATCAGCGATGGGTGGACATGTTTCATAAGTTTTATTGTGAGTGATACCACTGTGTCTTTAGAAAGAGAGCTGTAATCGTCTGATATGTTAAAAAACCTGAACCCAACAACTACTGTATGGTACTGTCAGAAGTAGTCTTGGTTCTATAGATGCATACAAGTATCAATGTTAAAAGCTATACTCGCTTTACAAATCGAGATACGACATTACCTCTGAATTAGGGGCTTTTTTGCCAAGACAAATACCGTGGCAGCAATAGGAGGAGTATGTAGTATCAGACCAAGACGTCACCGATAGTGCAATCTCGTAAAAAAATTACTCAATTTAGAAAGTGAGTCGGCTAAGGAACCTGGTATGAAACCGGTATCTGCGAATCCCTCACGCCACCGCAGCTAGATATTTCTAAATTATTTGTAGCGCATTCTGTCTCGTTCCCTTGGCAGGGGTTCGGTGATATATCCACTGAGCTATAGGCGATGGTTGATTGAAAAGGATCACAAACAGTAGTAGATGATGTGCTGTTTGAGATCGTAAGAAAACGTACACTAGCTTCTCAGATCTCTAGTGTTATGCTATCCGGTAGAAATGAAGTCCATGATTTGGAATCAGGTCATTCCATACAAGCATATACCTGCGTTGGATCCTATTCACAATTCCTTTAATGATTACAATCACTAATCATTCATATTCCTGGCACCCCCATATCTTGAAACGAGTCACCTTTTCCAAACCTAGCTGCTACAGTAGAATTCTAATGTGGTTTTAGTCAGCCCGTACGCATCTTGCAACTGCTCCCATTTCTACAGGTTAACGCATGTGATCGTTCCAGTTTAAGTTGGAACTTAGCAGAAGTCGGAGAAAGACATATCCACCATCTTCTGCAACCCATGTTGAAATAGAACGACCTGAGTTAGTGTCAACAAGACCGTGTTTTGACCATTCAGTGGAAATGCGCGCAATGTGGTACGTCTTCGAACTAGATACAGATACCACAGACCAAAGCAGATTCCTGTCGATTCAGATCTATCAGCCCAACATGCTATTCTCTGCCCCAAAACAGAGAAAAATTAAGAACTATAGAGGCTCCACTAATTTCGTCTCATATAGAACTCACCTACGCCCTACTGCTCGCGCGATGACCCAAAGCTGCTGTGGGGCTCCAGCGCAGAGAGTGCGATGTAGCAATGCTCGCCAGAATAGCGCAGCGTGCAGCCCTCCAAGCATTCCTAACGGTATACCCCGTCCCTCAGCGAATTTACACCTCAGACTGCTGCTTCTACTGCTGCCTGTGTGGCACAATCCTATTAAATATAGAGGCACTGCAGAGGCCACCTTAAAGTTTGATCTCCTATACTCTAAGCGAATGATCGTATCCCGCAGACTATACTAAGTCGCAAACGACGCTCCCTCTGTTCCTGCTTAGTTGTTTGAAACACTGTTTTCTAACACGTTTTTCTGAGGTATCCGGACTTCCCTCTCCCGTTTCTGATCGCTTTGCCTTTTCCTCTTATTGCTTCCTTGCCTTTACTAACGCTTCTCGTCGAATAGCCAGTGGCGCACCCTAAAATCGTCATCCTTGTTGGCAACTGCAGCTTCACATTCACTGGTAACGTTAGGTTAGGACCCTGATACCACGTTAAAAACTCTTTTGTTTTTGCTTTTTGAGTATATTGACTTGAGAGCATCACCCATTGGCCCGTCTTATACTGCGGTAACATCCACACACATCACTGCTTCCTCCTGTTTCTCCGAAGCTTTCGTATTTGCTCTTGTACCGTGTTCCACAGAACTGCGGACTGCTTCACCATTTCTGCCACTCTTCTGGTCAATCATGTCGAAAGCTGATGGCCTGTTTCTGCCATGCACTACGTCAGATAGTGATAACGTGGTGCTGCTAGTATGTGCTTTAGAGTTCTATGCGTTTAAATCATCTACGTACAGACCACAGTTTGAATTATTTGAATCCGTGTAGTAAGTAAGCATTTTCATAATTGTTCTACGAACTCCCTCTGTCCTTCCCTTAGCTTGCGGATGTATTAGGTTAGTCCACAACTTTCTTACTTAATTCCTTCACTGACACAACTCCTTCATCAGGTCTGACATAAAGCTCCTCCCTTGGTCCGTCATGATCGTCTGTGGCACTCTGAAATTCAATATCCGCCTATTATCTAACGCCTGTGTGATTGTGATTGCCTGTTGGTTCGGCATTGGCACCATCTCGACGCTACGAGAAAAAATGATCTACTGTGGCCAGCACACAACGATTACCTGCTGGCGTTTGGTTGAATCGTCCTAATACGTCCACCCGCACTGAAACTAAAATCTTGCTTCTGGCAATCTTTGTAACAATACCTGCACCCGACTCCATTTGGCCCTCTGTGCACAACGCACACAATTCTTGATGTATCCATTCACATCACACTTCCTTTCCTTCCGCTAATACTTCTCTGTCACTCTTCTGTTCGTCGCCTGACAAAACGTGATCATGAGTGTAACATAACGCTTCCAGTTTTAACTTGGCTGGCAGCACCTCTCGTGGTCCTAAATTTGTCCCTCTGCAGAATAAAGTGTTACGCTTACCAAGTTGCTGCTCTTTCTTATACTGCCTACCTTCCTCGTCGGTGTTCTGTGCTCCACGACATCGTGACCCAGTGCTTGAATTACAGCTATGTTTCTGCTTAGCTCATCCGCATTTCCATGTTTCCTTCCCGGCTTGTGGATTACTTCATACTCCAATTCACTGAGTTTCAATACCCATCTCGTTAGTCTACTAGATGCGTAATTCAAGCCTAGAAACACTTTAAACCTGCATGGTCTATTATCAACTTAAACTCCCCCCCCACCATACAAAGAACTTTCAAAGTATAGTATTCTGTTTACCAGACTACACATCTCTCTCTCTCTCCCTCTGTTGTAGAGTAATTTCTTTCGGCGGCGTTCAGTTGTCTCGACGCAAGGCAACAGGATGTTCTTTACCATCAACCCCTTGGTGCAGAACGCAGCCAACGGCTTAGTTTGATGCGTCACATAACAGGATAAATTCTTTCTGAAGGTCTGGAAACACCAAAACTGGACTGTATGCAACACCTTCTTTAAGTCATCAAATGCTCCCTGACATCCCTCCGACCGCACAAACTTAATCCCCTTTTTCAACAATTCCGTAAGTGGAACTGCAGTATCTGCAAATCCCTTCACAAACCTCCTACAATAATTCGCGTGACTGAGGAAAGATTGTAACTCCGTAGTAGTTTGTGGTAATGGACAATCTTGCACTGCTTGCACCAACCGTGGATTAGTTGTTACACCGTTCTTACTTATGACATGGGCCAATAGTTAGCTTCCTCCAGTAAGGAGTGGCATTTTTCAGCACTGAATGCGAGACGTGCTATCCGTAATCTGTTGCACACTCCTTTTAGACATTGTCGATGTTCTTGCAGGTCGTTTGAATGGACGATTATGTCATCAAGATCTACTGAGCAGTGGTGTGGCTTCGGTCCTCTCAGTATTCCGCCCAGCAACCGTTTGGACGCCGCAGGCGAATTTTTAGACTCAAAAGGCATTTTCCTATACTGGCATTGTGCTCTTTTTGCTGAAAGAGCTGTTTTTGGTCTATCTCCAGAAGCCACTTCTAACAGACGGTATACTCTCTTCAAGTCCAACGCCGAGAAACAGTTGTTTTGCATGGGTTATCTGTGGACTCCGTGTTATTCAGAACAGAGTATGCATCTCTTGTAGGCTTGCTATTCAGATACCGATAATCACAACAAAGTGATTTGGTTCCACATTCACCCATAATGAATTCCTGGTGCCACTCGACATAAAATCGTGCCAATTAAGCCTTAATGCTGTTGCTCGTGGTGTAACTGGACCACCTTGTATACTGGACACGCCTCGCAACAGATTAACACTGACAAGTAGTCGCTTCCACTGCCTCCTACCTAGTAATTCCCTCGAGACTGCTGACACATACGCTCCTGTATCCAACAGTATTTTATACTCTCTTCCATCCACAGCAGCCATTATGGCACATTCTGCCTCTCATTCGTTCTGGCTTAACTTATTCCTAAAGGGAACTCCTGTCAGCAGTCCTCGGGCCCCCTCCTAAGTTTAACGGATCCTTCCTATTCCCCTGACTACCTCTAACTTTCATCCCCATAACATTGCTGTTGGCCAAAACGTCCTCCACTGTCATTTCAACCAAACTGTTCTTAACATAGTCTCTGTACACGTCCCGTTCGACAGCAATTACATATTTATCTTCAATGTAAATAGCTATTTCCATTCTCTTATAGACCCATCAATTTCTTCGTATTCCAGAACTAACCTAATCCCTCCATGAAGATCCTTAGGCGCTCCCGTTTTCCTAATTCTATCCACAAAGTCTTCTACTGCCTCATTACGTCTCCTGCATACCATCCATAACGGTTCACGAAAAAACCGTGCGCTATTGTGCTTCCTGTAGCGTGTACCTACCACTGTCTGAACTGGTCAGAACTCTCTCCATTTTGCAATGCTTCTGTGCACCTTACGAATACTCTTGCTTCTCTTGACAAATGTAACATTGCAATCTAGAACAACTGTTTATCTGACCAACCACCTACGTCAGCTGATGACTTAAAATCCTCTATAAATGCCAACGAATCCTCAGACGCTTGAAGATCTACAGCGGATAGGCACTTGGTGCAGGGAGTGGCAACTGACCCTTAAGATACACAAATGTAATGTATTGCGAATACATAGAAAGAAGGATCCTTTATTGCATGATTATATGATAGCGGAACAAACACTGGTAGCAGTTACTTCTGCAAAATATCTGGGAGTATGCGTACGGAACGATTGAAATAGAACGATAATATAAAATTAATTGTTGGTAAGGCGGGTGCC
The DNA here is from genome assembly GCF_023898315.1 of Schistocerca nitens. NCBI lineage: Eukaryota > Metazoa > Arthropoda > Insecta > Orthoptera > Acrididae > Schistocerca > Schistocerca nitens. The sequence goes on along the minus strand of NC_064619.1, from coordinate 740,836,589 downwards.
AAGTTGAGATTCATTGGGAGAGTCCTTAGAAAATGTAGTCCATCAATAAAGGAGATGGCTTAGAAAACACTCGTTCGACCTATACTTGAGTATTGCTCAACAGTGTGGGATCCGTACCAGATCGGGTTGACGGAGGAGATAGAGAAGATCCAAAGAAGAGCGGCGCGTTTCGTCACAGGGTTATTTGGTAACCGTGATAGCGGTACGGAGATGTTTAGCAAACTCAAGTGGCAGAATCTGCAAGAGAGGCGCTCTGCTTCGCGGTGTAGCTTGCTCGCCAGGTTTCGAGAGGGTGCGTTTCTGGATGAGGTATCGAATATATTGCTTCCCCCTACGTATACCTCCCGAGGAGATCACGAATGTAAAATTAGAGAGATTCGAGCGCGCACGGAGGCTTTCAGACAGTCGTTCTTCCCGCGAACCATACGTGACTGGAACAGAAAAGGGAGGTTATGAGAATGGCACGTAAAGTGCCCTCCGCCACACACCGTTGGGTGGCTTGCGGAGTATTAATGTAGATGTAGATGTAGTGGCGCCTCTGCGTGGGGCGGTGCGTGTGCGACTGTGCCGTAGGGTGGCGGTCAATCAGTGGAAACGTTGTGGACGATTTAACACTATCACTTCATTATATGTTGAGTGGTAAGTGAGGCGGACACGCCTCTGCTCGTGAGCTCTGGACGGTGCAGATGGCGTCGGGTGCAGGCAGATACACGTCCGTCACTAATTAACGTCCCTGGGGTAACAAGTATCAGAGGACATACAGTGGTAACTGTAGTGCATGCTGTCTCTGCCTCATTTCTCTGATCATATTGTAAGTCTTCTGTCGGTAATACGGCATTTGGCAATACACACCAATTTTCATGTTACTTCAGACATGTGAGAGACATGCACATTAAATAGTCACCTTACAAAAATTCTGTCCACATAATGCAAGTTTAACAGCCCCAATTACCATGCAAAGTATTTTGTAGGTAATTGTTTTTTGTGCTTTAATTTCACGTGTATACTATTCAAATCTTTACGAGTAGGTGTGCTATCTCGTACTGAATTACCGATAGATGCACTTACAAAAAAAAAAATAAATAAAATGGTTCAAATGGCTCTGAGCACTATGCGAATTAGCTTCTGAGGTCATCAGTCGCCTAGAACTTAGAACTAATTAAACCAAATTGTGAACCTGTGCCGTGGCATCGTTGCTATGGATACCACACAGAGTGTGTCAGTTCCAGTCATACAGCCACAATCACGTCGCAAACCTTTTCGTGTGAATCACTTGAGTACAAATGACGGCTCCGCGAAAGCAGTGCCGTTTTATACCTTGTGTACGCGATACCAATACCATCTGTATATGTTCTACCCCATGACTTCTCTCACCTCAGTGTCAGGGATTTTTCCTGCCCCGAGATGACTGGGTGTTGTTGTGTCGTCTTCATCATCATCATTCATCCCCATTACGGTCGGAGGAAGGCAACGGCAAACCACCTCCATTAGGACCTTGCCTAGTAAGGCGGTGCGGGTCTCCCGCATCGTTCCCCTACGCTCTGTAAAGAAGCATGGGACTTGATTTCCATTTTTTTCAACCTAAGGACGTCACACACATCCATGGCCGAGGCAGGATTCGAACCTGCGACCGTAGCGGTAGCCCAGTTCCAGACTGTAGCGCCTAGAACCGCTCTGCCACTCCGGCCGGCGATGCACTTACACATTACCTTAGTCGACAATATGATCGTAGACTTTACACTGAGGTGAGAGAAGTCATGGGGTAGAACATATACAGATGGTATTGGTGTCGCGTACACAAGGTATAAAACGGCACTGCTTTGGCGGAGCCGTCATTTGTACTCAAGTGATTCACATGAAAAGGTTTGCGACGTGATTGTGGCTGTATGACTGGAACTGACACACTCTGTGTGGTATCCATAGCAACGATGCCACGGCACAGGTTCATAATTTGGCACTACGAGTCACCGACGACAGCGCACTGTAGCCGGAGCGGGAGAGTTCTACGAGCTCCGCTCCAGTTGCAGGCCATTTTGATCAACAGCAGACTGCCGGGACGCTTCGCTTCAGCTCCGCACCTCAGGACAAAGTTATGTATTAATCTCGGTGCTAAAGTAAACGTGATTTTAATTCACACTACAGTAGCGAGAGATTTCCACTTTTCCTGCTCCTGCCCACGCGCCGCCTTCCAGGCGGGATACAAAACTCTGAAAGCGGTATAGTTATTGAAGCTAGATGCATAGCACATTCCATTTCGGTAATCATTAGGGAATTCAGTATTATGAGATCGACAGTGTCAAGAGTGTGCAAAGAACACTAGATATCAGATGTTACGTGTCACCGTGGACAACACACTGGCCGACGGCCTTCTTTTAACGACCAAGAACAGCGGTGGTTCGATAGAGTTGTCAGTGCTAAGAGACCAGCAACACTGCGTGAAATAACCGCACAAGTCAATGTGGGAAGTACAAGCTACGCACCCGTTAGGCCAAAGTCCCGGCAGACAACGGACGTGGGTGCCTTTGCTGACAGCGACACACCGCCCGCCGCGCCGCTCCTGCGCTCCTCACCACATCTGTGGTCTAGTCGTATGAGCCCCGATTTCAGCTGATTAGTGCTGATGGTGGGGTTCGAGTGTGTCGCAGACCATACGAAGCCGTGGATACAAGTTGTCAAGAAGGCGCTGTGCCGGCTGGTGGTGGTTCCAGAATGGTGTGGGTTTTGTTTGCAAGGAATGCACTGTGTGCCTCTGTTCAAATTAAGCGGACTGGAAATTGTAATGTTCTGCTTCTTAGAGTCCGTATGCAGCGATTCATGGACTTCGTGTCCCCAAACAACGAAAGAATTTTTATGGATGACAGTGTCCTGTCTGGTTTGAAGAACATTGTTGACAGTTCGATCGAATGATTTTACCACCCATATCCCATGTGTCCCACTGAACACACACGGAACACAATCGATAAATCAGTTGGTGCACTAAATACTGCATCGGTAACACTTTCCTAATTATGGACGGGTATAGAGGCAGCACGGCACAATATTTCAGCAGGGGACTTTCGGTGAGTGCACGCCACGCCGAGATGCTGCGCTACTCCAGGCAGAAGGAGGTCCGACACGACGTCAGCAGGTGTCACGTGACATTTGCCACCTCAGTGTGCAACATTGTCAAAAAACCCTTTTTCGTCTGGACTTCCCACTGAGCACTGAGTCTCGGTGTTCGGCGACAGCTATGGTTTCAGCATGGTCGTGCACCTCCACACTTTTAAATGAATGTTCCGACCTGTTTAAATGAAGCGTTCTACGGAAATGGATTGATCGTGAAGGTCCAATGTGATACCTCCGCTAAACCCGCTGCGCAGAACAGGTAATAGGAGTGTGGAAAGGGGCAAAGGTTGAGGTCAGTTTCTCGTTCTAATTGTCATTTATTGTAATTTAATAACCTTTACAACCAAAACGGCACATAGCCGGAGATTCACCGAATGCAACTCTTTCAGCTGAAGGCCTCCAAACAAGAAATCTTAACAATCAACAAGATAAAAATCCAATTAAGATAGCAATAAAATAATTTGAAAAAAAAAAACAGGAAACATATGCAATGTCCAATACAAATGGCTGAGGACCACAACTGAATTTCAAAATTTTAGAATATATTATCATAGATTTTTAAAGATGGAAGGCCAGAATGTTTAACAACAAGAAGTCTTAAAAATCAACAAGGTTAAAATGCAATCAAATAAAATAAAAAAAGTATCACGGCTACGTAGGGAGCCTTAATGCTAAGCAGATAGAACATACATATGCAAGGTGCAATACCAATGGCTGAAGGCCGTAAATAAGTTTCAAAAGTTTAAAATATATTACCATAATCTTTTAAAGGCAGAAGGCCGCAAAGGTTAAGCTTAAAACATAAATTTAAAAACTAATTTTCCAAAAGTTTCACGAAAATAAAAACAAATAACCATAAGCCTTAAATTTAAAGTAGCTGACAACAGATAATTAAACACCGATGGCATTCAGAAGCCTCCAGGGAGGTCGGTTTGCCCTCGTTCACTTAGGCGAGGCAGGTGGTGAACCCAAGTATACTAGACCCGTCGGAACTCAACCAGGGGAGAGCCACAGACCGACCGACACAACGACTTGCTTTCCGTCAATCAGTACATGAGAACTCAAACCGGAAAGGTTACAAACGTGATAATCCACAATGGAGTATGTATTAGTTGTCAAAATTACACACCATGTCGGACAGCAGCAACAGATGAGGAAAGGACGCTGCCTGCAATTACATCAGTGCCCAGGTCAGGAAACCTGAACACTAACGGCCACATGACAGAAAATTCCACTGGTGCACTCAAATTGTAGTCGACCAAAATAGTTAATTGCACCGCATGGCGGCTAAATTTCAGCAGTAGAAACACTCGGTGTTGGTCACAGGAAAACCTCCCCAACAGCAAACCACGGGAACGAACCACCACAACATGAATGGACGTGTCTTGGGTAGCTGAAACCACTACTCAACTTTGACGTCCTGGGTCGGCGAACCACGAAGCTCGTAGCGATCGGACAGCTCCACACACGCTCCGACACTGCGCAGGGACCGGCAGCGGACCCAGTGACTGCACCGCGCGGAGATAACTTCCCTCGTCCGCGCCAGCTGACCCACTGCCCGCTGCTCCGTCCGCGACTGCTGCTGCCCTTAGCGCTAGGATTTCACCCGGAACAAGTCCCGCCCATTCACCTCCCTCCACGCCTACCCGTAGTGTAAGGCCTTACCCTCAACAGCCGCCAGTTCTGCAAACTGGAAGTTACATCAAAATTGTTATCGTCACAGTCCTACACATGTTACACAGTGATGAAATTCCGTAATGATAAGAAATTTAAGTTTTTCTGAATAGTAATATAACATGAATGTGCATTATTAAAGAAATAAAAGTATTTATAGAGAATTGCCAGCAACAGAAAACAAAAAATGACGTGATGTTATTTACGGGCAATAATTTTCATTAACTAATTCACTTTTTATAATACGAAACAGCAGAGCAAACATACAATGCGAAAACAATGATCTTGAATCTGTCGCGACTGCACTGCTGGTGCGTCTCCGACTCACTTGCAGACACACGACGGCGGAAATACTGGCTCTGACCCAACCGTGCAGGGGAAACACGCCCACTGGCAAAACGACATCCCTGCACCCGCAAGGACCTACCCAAGTTCCACAAGGTGGTAAGTGAAGGGACCCAGAGGCGCTCTGAGAACTAGTTACACGTCGCCCGATGAGACGATCGACCTCTCAGAGGCAGTACGCCGACAACATATAAGATAACTCGTCAAGGAAATAACGCCCACACACAACCTGACAAACACTTGCACGTAGACCTGAACGATACCCAACTGTAACTAAGCACGCACGAACACAAATCGGGAGTCGATGCACACACACATAGCCGAGTCATGAACGATCGGCGAGCCAAAAAGCGTCGTCCGGTAGGACGACCACTCGACGATCCACCAAGACCGTGGGCCGGCTCAAGTGATGCGTGGCGGCAATGGTCGGGCGAGCCAGGTCGACGCAGACCTCACTGCTGCTCCAACCCGACTGCACCAGTGCCGCACTGCAGCTCCCCGACTGGCAGGTCCCTACTGCGCTCTAGACACGTTCCCACACATTGGCAGGCCCCGAACTCGCAACCCGAACTCTCTTACGACAGACAACGACCGGCAAGTCATAGCAGTCGGGAAAAGATACTACGAGAGGCGATATATCGATACGCGCTGCTAACGCCACTCACGGTCAGGCAAAGCAGCAACTCAGTGACAGTAGTAATTTAAATTAACATAGGTGGAAGTACGTTAAAAACAGGGTGTAAAATACATGATGGCGGGAACACGAGCCACAATGTTCTGGAATCCAAGTTCCCTGAACCTTAATCCACTAGATTTTTATTTGTGAGGACACTTAAAGAAATAAGATTATAGTACTCCAGCCACTGATGGAGTACTATAGCTCGCGTGCAAGCCGCTTCGGCAGTGGTGGATGCAGGACTGTTGCTTAGGATCCAGCAAAGTATGACAAAGCGAGTGGTGAAGTATTTGTAAATGCAAGGTGGTCGCTTTGGAGCATCTTCTCTAAAGTGAACGTTGCTCGTATGTGCACGTAACAGATCTGTGAAGATAAGTCTGGTCTCAAACGTACAGAATGGAATTATTGTGCATACCACAATGTGCGATATAATGGGGTTTACCTATAGTTTTTTTTGTACGTCATTGGATACGGACAAAGTTATTGTATCTACTATTATTTTCTATTGGATTTCTTTGTTTGATGGGCGAAACGTAGTCGATGTTTCCGTCTGTAAGAAGTTCATGTTACATCTTAATGTTTAAATAAAGGTAACAGTAACAGAAAGAAGAACACAAGATACTGCATTGTTGAGTTGTAACTAGGCTACAGTTTGATGCTCTAACTGAAAAAAAAAGAAATGTTTGGCTCGAACAAGACCTCGTCTCGCTGAGCTAGTAGGACAGGTACGGCACAGCGCCGAAGCCGTGCTACACGTGCTTTGTGCTTGGCCACACTGGACGGAGCTACAGCGTTGCCGGAGACTCGTTTTTCAAATAATAATTTTATCAACCCAATTGGCGCGGCTAGGATTTGGTGCACACACTTTTGTCTTGAATTTGATTCAGAAATCGCATGCCGACCGCCAAGTGTGGCATTTTTTCTTCACCCTATATATCGAACACTGTAGTTTTAACGAGAATCGAGTTCATGCTAATAATGTGGGGAGAAGCGGTAGGATGCAGCAATACTATGAAGTGAGGCTGAGACGAGGTAGTGTAGAGGGTCTGTTTTTAGTATAGATTTGGCTTTGAACATACCACGAAACACTAATTTCAGTGAAAAGAATCACTGCATACTATCAGCAATGTGAGGGGCTGGACACTATACATCTTGATACTCCATATGATTTTAAGAGAAAATATGATAAACTGTTCCTGCAAATACTGTACTGTTATTCCTCACAGCTTAAGGAAATGATATAATGTATGTATCGAATAGACTTGGTGATATCCCTATTAAAGTAATTAGTTGAGTGTTATACAGCAAATGTGAAAGATACACGGGTTGAACATAGGTACAGGAACACTGCGAGCAGATGTTTTAACGTAAACGGTGACGCTAGCCACGGCTGCGCTTTCCGCCGTGGTATTTTATCTGTGAACGGCGGCCGCGCAATGCAGCCTCAGTGCGTTGCAGGAGTCAGCTGTGGTCAGAGCAGTGCTCTGTGTAGTTGTGGGTGCGTTGTACTGCGTAACCCGTTACCCGTAACCCATAACCCTTTATCCGTAGCCCCTCCCGTAGTTAACGGAGTTACGTGAATTCGAATGTAGCCTAAGTAAGTGGTTGGCAGTCGCATGGTGAGTGCTTCCCTGGCGAAGATAGCGGAAGAGGTTAGTGCTTCAAGAGGTATCGTATCGAGGAGCTACAGCGCAAAAAGCGAAAGCGAAAGAATAGGACCCGCTAAGTCACAAGGCGGACGAAAGTGTGTGTTTAGTGACGAACGGTCATTGAAGAGGACTGTGACGAGAACATAACAGGACGACAACTGCCAAAGTGAGTGTAGAACTGGCTGTTGCACTCACCAAACGTGGCGGCACCAAAACGGCACGAAGCAGCCTCCATAAGCAGCGAGTTGCGTTCCGAGTTGGAATTGCAAATGGACACGTCAGTGCTGGAAATTCCTGTGGTACCGAAGCCAGAAAACCCAGACTATGGGGCAATGAAACAACATCATTTGCTGGAATGTGTCTTGTTCCACACTGTTTCCTTTTTCCGGCTGAGTTAACGTCCGAGGTGAGAAAGATGGTAGGGTATCATAAGCGTAGAATACAGGTAGTAAAGGCGATCTCTTCGCCACGTCTGTGTTGTGCGTCATGGATAACTGCTTCCTATATACGTCTCACAAAGTGACTGCAACGAGAAACTGCGTAGGTTTATCTACAGACGTTATTTCCACTCTCTCTTCATGAATGGATCAGTGAGCGATGTTGGTGGCAGAAGTTACGTCCCCGGAATAGAATAACTTTTCTCAACATTTGGGTGTAGTGAAATATATTTTACTCAGCGGCTGAAACCACAGCTAACATCTGTATCGGAGACACGTTATCCTGGCTGTGTGCAGTCCACTACTTCAGTGACACTGGGTAGCCCACATTACGTTCGAATATAGCACAGACGACGTAGAAATAGTTACTGTACATATTTGGCAATGGGGAAGATGGTGATGGGACGTTAATAACGTCTTAGTTTCGGAAGTATCCCCCGCAACTAGAAGACAAGTTGTATAAAAATAATCTGTGTGTGTGTGTATTAAGACAGTCCCTGCACCGGCCGGGGTGGCTGAACGGTTCTAGGCGCTACAGTCTGGAACCGGGAAATGCTCAGAGCCATTTCAACCATTTGAAAATAATACAGCATGTATGATGATTTGATATTATTATTTTAATTTTATATACTAAATTGTAACAACATTTGGGAAGAATAGTAATATTAAAGTGGTAGCACTGATGAGTGGAACAGATCAAGTATTTCAGAATTCTGAGTTGTCACAGTTGAGTCAGTGGGCGATGACAGCTCATCGTGTTCGGCGGCAGTGTCCTGTCTGTATATAATAGGCTTAGAATAATCGCGGCGACTTTCCTTCTGCCCTCTGCTGAAGTCTGTTCGACCATCATTTGGCTGTAGTACTCATCCATGAAGAAACTGCTGTCTACTCGAGGCTTCTGGTTCATACCTACGGCTATATGCTCCACCCACTGTTGTTACTGACGCTTAATGAGAATAGCCTTGGTGATGAGTCCGCAGTGGAAGCATTTGTGCTCTTTTTATGATTTCAATAATCTCCAGTTTGGTAGTAAGCTTGCATCATTACGGAATCTTTTTCATGTCTTGTAGTAATGAAAGCAGAAATGGTCTATCTGAATCAAATTCTTGGTTGCTTTCAGGCTCCTCCCTCAGTGCGATACTCTGTTGCAGTACATCAGTCAATCTGTCGTCGTTACTTTTCTGCTTCTTTCTGGGAAGAAGTGAAGGACATCGTACGTCACATCCCCCAAAGTTACTTTCAGCAACGTCAGTTTCAACCAGGCTACGTTGAGTTGTATTGTCTACAACCGTTTCCTTAACAAACTGTAATTGCTCGAAATACACGAAAGGGCTTTTACGTAGAGTTGCTGATCCACTTTTCGCTCCTGCTGAAACTTGTCCTAATATTCTTCTACTTCTGCTGTAGAGATTTGCCAACACTACGCACACTAATTGAAAGAGGCGGCCAAGAGGCACGCGCTAACTCACGAAGGATGGAGTGAGGTCTGAAACAGGATACGTTATGAATGCTATAAAGAAAAGTACGTAGCTGCTAGAATACTTATCTTTAATCCATCATTTGTATACAGCATTCTTGATGATACAAGTGAGACTCTATCTTGAAATGGTTTCTGGCGCCTTGCTAGGTCGTAGCCATGGACTTAGCTGAAGGCTATTCTAACTGTCTCTCGGCAAATGAGAGAAAGGCTTCGTCAGTGTAGTCGCTAGCAAAGTCGTCGTACAACTGGGGCGAGTGCTAGTCAGTCTCTCGAGACCTGCCGTGTGGTGGCGCTCGGTCTGCGATCCTGACAGTGGCGACACGCGGGTCCGACATGTACTAATGGACCGCGGCCGATTTAAGCTACCACCTAGCAAGTGTGGTGTCTGGCGGTGACACCACATTCCTCCCCCGCAAATCGGCGAACGGTCGTGTTATAAGGCTTCCGCCCGCCGTGGGGAGGACCCGATGTTGACGTATGCGATGAGATGGGGAGCCTAACAACAGGCGAGGCTGTGCCACCCGCACCCTGCCATTCGGTCCGAGGGGAGCTAGGAAACGCCTGAAAACCTAGTCCAGGGTGCACGGCAACATGCGGTGCATTCGCCTGTAGAGATACAGGAGGGGCCGAAGGGTCGACCTCCATGTGGTCGGAGCACCCGACGGGCGAAGACGACATCTGGTCCGGAGCGGGCAAGAGTTCCATGGCGGAGGACATCTGGTCACGGGAAGCGATCGGCGGCGCGTGACCCAGGGAGGCGCCAGGTGGATGCAGCGACGCGTCCACTGCGGGCGGCGCCGGCGGGAGAACTGACGGCGGCAGCGGCGCGTCGCCATGAGGCAAAATGGAAGGCAGCGTCGGTAACACCTGGGGATGAAGCGAGCCAGTAGATGGGTCCCCAGGGCACTGACCGGACGGCACCGTCACTGTAAGCAGACGGGGAGCGGCAGAACCTGGGCGACGACAGAGGCGCAGCTGATTGAGATGCCGACGCAACTCACCAGAGGCCCCCAAAACCAAATACATCGCGCGGCCGAGGCAGCGAAAAATGCGCCCTGCGAGCCAACGCCGTGAACCGCGATAGTTGCGATAGAATACAACGTCGCCTGGAGCAAAAACAGGAGTCTGCCGCTGCACAGGAACCTGATGCGGCGGATGCAGCAAAGACATCAAGGTTCGATGAGGACGACCGTGGAACAACTCAGCCGGCGAGCGACCATCTCGGGGCTGAGAGCGATACGAAGACAAAAAGAGCAACAACGCGTCCTCCCGAGAATGCGACTCTTTCAACTTCAACATCTGGGACTTGAAAGTCCGGACCAATCGTTCAGCAGCACCGTTTGACTGAGGCGAAAACGGCGCGGATGTCAGATGTTGAATACCATTGGCCTTGCAGAATGACTGAAATTCTGCGGACATGAATTGTGGGCCATTGTCGGAAACAATAGTCTGTGGAAGACCTTCAATGCAAAAGATAGCAGACAACGCTTGGATTGTGGCAGAAGACGTCGTGGAAGACATCCGGACAACAAAAGGAAAATTACTGAAAGCATCGACCACAACCAACCATCGAGCATTCCAGAATGGACCAGCAAAATCGATGTGCAAGCGTTGCCAAGGGGAAGTGGCTTTCGGCCATGCAAAGAATTTTCGCGGCGGTGCGGATTGTTGTTCGGCACACGCCATGCAAGAAGAGCACATATTCGTAATCGCAGCATCAATTCCGAACCAAGTACAGTGCTGACGAGCAAGTTGTTTCGTGCGCACTATACCCCAATTTGGATCCCATCCTCGTCGCCAAAAATGTAGTGTCGGCAGACTTGCCAACACTACGCACACTAATTGAAAGAGGCGGCCAAGAGGCACGCGCTAACTCACGAAGGATGGAGTGAGGTCTGAAACAGGATACGTTATGAATGCTATAAAGAAAAGTACATAGCTGCTAGAATACTTAACTTTAATCCATCATTTGTATACAGCATTCTTGATGATACAAGTGAGACTCTATCTTGAAATGGTTTATGGCGCCTTGCTAGGTCATAGCCATGGACTTAGCTGAAGGCTATTCTAACTGTCTCTCGGCAAATGAGAGAAAGGCTTCGTCAGTGTAGTCGCTAGCAAAGTCGTCGTACAACTGGGGCGAGTGCTAGTCAGTCTCTCGAGACCTGCCGTGTGGTGGCGCTCGGTCTGCGATCCTGACAGTGGCGACACGCGGGTCCGACATGTACTAATGGACCGCGGCCGATTTAAGCTACCACCTAGCAAGTGTGGTGTCTGGCGGTGACACCACATTCCTCCCCCGCAAATCGGCGAACGGTCGTGTTATAAGGCTTCCGCCCGCCATGGGGAGGACCCGATGTTGACGTATGCGATGAGATGGGGAGCCTAACAACAGGCGAGGCTGTGCCACCCGCACCCTGCCATTCGGTCCGAGGGGAGCTAGGAAACGCCTGAAAACCTAGTCCAGGGTGCACGGCAACATGCGGTGCATTCGCCTGTAGAGATACAGGAGGGGCCGAAGGGTCGACCTCCATGTGGTCGGAGCACCCGACGGGCGAAGACGACATCTGGTCCGGAGCGGGCAAGAGTTCCATGGCGGAGGACATCTGGTCACGGGAAGCGATCGGCGGCGCGTGACCCAGGGAGGCGCCAGGTGGATGCAGCGACGCGTCCACTGCGGGCGGCGCCGGCGGGAGAACTGACGGCGGCAGCGGCGCGTCGCCATGAGGCAAAATGGAAGGCAGCGTCGGTAACACCTGGGGATGAAGCGAGCCAGTAGATGGGTCCCCAGGGCACTGACCGGACGGCGCCGTCGCTGTAAGCAGATGGGGAGCGGCAGAACCCGGGCGACGACAGAGGCGCAGCTGATTGAGATGCCGACGCAACTCACCAGAGGCCCCCAAAACCAAATACATCGCGCGGCCGCGGCAGCGAAAAATGCGCCCTGCGAGCCAACGCCGTGAACCGCGATAGTTGCGATAGAATACAACGTCGCCTGGAGCAAAAACAGGAGTCTGCCGCTGCACAGGAACCTGATGCGGCGGATGCAGCAAAGACATCAAGGTTCGATGAGGACGACCGTGGAACAACTCAGCTGGCGAGCGACCATCTCGGGGCTGAGAGCGATACGAAGACAAAAAGAGCAACAACGCGTCCTCCCGAGAATGCGACTCTTTCAACTTCAACATCTGGGACTTGAAAGTCCGGACCAATCGTTCAGCAGCACCGTTTGACTGAGGCGAAAACGGCGCGGATGTCAGATGTTGAATACCATTGGCCTTGCAGAATGACTGAAATTCTGCGGACATGAATTGTGGGCCATTGTCAGAAACAATAGTCTGTGGAAGACCTTCAATGCAAAAGATAGCAGACAACGCTTGGATTGTGGCAGAAGACGTCGTGGAAGACATCCGGACAACAAAAGGAAAATTACTGAAAGCATCGACCACAACCAACCATCGAGCATTCCAGAATGGACCAGCAAAATCAATGTGCAAGCGTTGCCAAGGGGAAGTGGCTTTCGGCCATGCAAAGAATTTTCGCGGCGGTGCGGATTGTTGTTCGGCACACGCCATGCAAGAAGAGCACATATTCGTAATCGCAGCATCAATTCCGAACCAAGTACAGTGCTGACGAGCAAGTTGTTTCGTGCGCACTATACCCCAATTTGGATCCCATCCTCGTCGCCAAAAATGTAGTGTCGGCAGACTTGCCAACACTACGCACACTAATTGAAAGAGGCGGCCAAGAGGCACGCGCTAACTCACGAAGGATGGAGTGAGGTCTGAAACAGGATACGTTATGATTGCTATAAAGAAAAGTACATAGCTGCTAGAATACTTAACTTTAATCCATCATTTGTATACAGCATTCTTGATGATACAAGTGAGACTCTATCTTGAAATGGTTTATGGCGCCTTGCTAGGTCATAGCCATGGACTTAGCTGAAGGCTATTCTAACTGTCTCTCGGCAAATGAGAGAAAGGCTTCGTCAGTGTAGTCGCTAGCAAAGTCGTCGTACAACTGGGGCGAGTGCTAGTCAGTCTCTCGAGACCTGCCGTGTGGTGGCGCTCGGTCTGCGATCCTGACAGTGGCGACACGCGGGTCCGACATGTACTAATGGACCGCGGCCGATTTAAGCTACCACCTAGCAAGTGTGGTGTCTGGCGGTGACACCACATTCCTCCCCCGCAAATCGGCGAACGGTCGTGTTATAAGGCTTCCGCCCGCCGTGGGGAGGACCCGATGTTGACGTATGCGATGAGATGGGGAGCCTAACAACAGGCGAGGCTGTGCCACCCGCACCCTGCCATTCGGTCCGAGGGGAGCTAGGAAACGCCTGAAAACCTAGTCCAGGGTGCACGGCAACATGCGGTGCATTCGCCTGTAGAGATACAGGAGGGGCCGAAGGGTCGACCTCCATGTGGTCGGAGCACCCGACGGGCGAAGACGACATCTGGTCCGGAGCGGGCAAGAGTTCCATGGCGGAGGACATCTGGTCACGGGAAGCGATCGGCGGCGCGTGACCCAGGGAGGCGCCAGGTGGATGCAGCGACGCGTCCACTGCGGGCGGCGCCGGCGGGAGAACTGACGGCGGCAGCGGCGCGTCGCCATGAGGCAAAATGGAAGGCAGCGTCGGTAACACCTGGGGATGAAGCGAGCCAGTAGATGGGTCCCCAGGGCACTGACCGGACGGCACCGTCGCTGTAAGCAGACGGGGAGTGGCAGAACCCGGGCGACGACAGAGGCGCAGCTGATTGAGATGCCGACGCAACTCACCAGAGGCCCCCAAAACCAAATACATCGCGCGGCCGAGGCAGCGAAAAATGCGCCCTGCGAGCCAACGCCGTGAACCGCGATAGTTGCGATAGAATACAACGTCGCCTGGAGCAAAAACAGGAGTCTGCCGCTGCACAGGAACCTGATGCGGCGGATGCAGCAAAGACATCAAGGTTCGATGAGGACGACCGTGGAACAACTCAGCCGGCGAGCGACCATCTCGGGGCTGAGAGCGATACGAAGACAAAAAGAGCAACAACGCGTCCTCCCGAGAATGCGACTCTTTCAACTTCAACATCTGGGACTTGAAAGTCCGGACCAATCGTTCAGCAGCACCGTTTGACTGAGGCGAAAACGGCGCGGATGTCAGATGTTGAATACCATTGCCCTTGCAGAATGACTGAAATTCTGCGGACATGAATTGTGGGCCATTGTCGGAAACAATAGTCTGTGGAAGACCTTCAATGCAAAAGATAGCAGACAACGCTTGGATTGTGGCAGAAGACGTCGTGGAAGACATCCGGACAACAAAAGGAAAATTACTGAAAGCATCGACCACAACCAACCATCGAGCATTCCAGAATGGACCAGCAAAATCAATGTGCAAGCGTTGCCAAGGGGAAGTGGCTTTCGGCCATGCAAAGAATTTTCGCGGCGGTGCGGATTGTTGTTCGGCACACGCCATGCAAGAAGAGCACATATTCGTAATCGCAGCATCAATTCCGAACCAAGTACAGTGCTGACGAGCAAGTTGTTTCGTGCGCACTATACCCCAATTTGGATCCCATCCTCGTCGCCAAAAATGTAGTGTCGGCAGACTTGCCAACACTACGCACACTAATTGAAAGAGGCGGCCAAGAGGCACGCGCTAACTCACGAAGGATGGAGTGAGGTCTGAAACAGGATACGTTATGAATGCTATAAAGAAAAGTACATAGCTGCTAGAATACTTAACTTTAATCCATCATTTGTATACAGCATTCTTGATGATACAAGTGAGACTCTATCTTGAAATGGTTTATGGCGCCTTGCTAGGTCATAGCCATGGACTTAGCTGAAGGCTATTCTAACTGTCTCTCGGCAAATGAGAGAAAGGCTTCGTCAGTGTAGTCGCTAGCAAAGTCGTCGTACAACTGGGGCGAGTGCTAGTCAGTCTCTCGAGACCTGCCGTGTGGTGGCACTCGGTCTGCGATCCTGACAGTGGCGACACGCGGGTCCGACATGTACTAATGGACCGCGGCCGATTTAAGCTACCACCTAGCAAGTGTGGTGTCTGGCGGTGACACCACATTCCTCCCCCGCAAATCGGCGAACGGTCGTGTTATAAGGCTTCCGCCCGCCATGGGGAGGACCCGATGTTGACGTATGCGATGAGATGGGGAGCCTAACAACAGGCGAGGCTGTGCCACCCGCACCCTGCCATTCGGTCCGAGGGGAGCTAGGAAACGCCTGAAAACCTAGTCCAGGGTGCACGGCAACATGCGGTGCATTCGCCTGTAGAGATACAGGAGGGGCCGAAGGGTCGACCTCCATGTGGTCGGAGCACCCGACGGGCGAAGACGACATCTGGTCCGGAGCGGGCAAGAGTTCCATGGCGGAGGACATCTGGTCACGGGAAGCGATCGGCGGCGCGTGACCCAGGGAGGCGCCAGGTGGATGCAGCGACGCGTCCACTGCGGGCGGCGCCGGCGGGAGAACTGACGGCGGCAGCGGCGCGTCGCCATGAGGCAAAATGGAAGGCAGCGTCGGTAACACCTGGGGATGAAGCGAGCCAGTAGATGGGTCCCCAGGGCACTGACCGGACGGCGCCGTCGCTGTAAGCAGATGGGGAGCGGCAGAACCCGGGCGACGACAGAGGCGCAGCTGATTGAGATGCCGACGCAACTCACCAGAGGCCCACAAAACCAAATACATCGCGCGGCCGCGGCAGCGAAAAATGCGCCCTGCGAGCCAACGCCGTGAACCGCGATAGTTGCGATAGAATACAACGTCGCCTGGAGCAAAAACAGGAGTCTGCCGCTGCACAGGAACCTGATGCGGCGGATGCAGCAAAGACATCAAGGTTCGATGAGGACGACCGTGGAACAACTCAGCTGGCGAGCGACCATCTCGGGGCTGAGAGCGATACGAAGACAAAAAGAGCAACAACGCGTCCTCCCGAGAATGCGACTCTTTCAACTTCAACATCTGGGACTTGAAAGTCCGGACCAATCGTTCAGCAGCACCGTTTGACTGAGGCGAAAACGGCGCGGATGTCAGATGTTGAATACCATTGGCCTTGCAGAATGACTGAAATTCTGCGGACATGAATTGTGGGCCATTGTCAGAAACAATAGTCTGTGGAAGACCTTCAATGCAAAAGATAGCAGACAACGCTTGGATTGTGGCAGAAGACGTCGTGGAAGACATCCGGACAACAAAAGGAAAATTACTGAAAGCATCGACCACAACCAACCATCGAGCATTCCAGAATGGACCAGCAAAATCGATGTGCAAGCGTTGCCAAGGGGAAGTGGCTTTCGGCCATGCAAAGAATTTTCGCGGCGGTGCGGATTGTTGTTCGGCACACGCCATGCAAGAAGAGCACATATTCGTAATCGCAGCATCAATTCCGAACCAAGTACAGTGCTGACGAGCAAGTTGTTTCGTGCGCACTATACCCCAATTTGGATCCCATCCTCGTCGCCAAAAATGTAGTGTCGGCAGACTTGCCAACACTACGCACACTAATTGAAAGAGGCGGCCAAGAGGCACGCGCTAACTCACGAAGGATGGAGTGAGGTCTGAAACAGGATACGTTATGAATGCTATAAAGAAAAGTACATAGCTGCTAGAATACTTAACTTTAATCCATCATTTGTATACAGCATTCTTGATGATACAAGTGAGACTCTATCTTGAAATGGTTTATGGCGCCTTGCTAGGTCATAGCCATGGACTTAGCTGAAGGCTATTCTAACTGTCTCTCGGCAAATGAGAGAAAGGCTTCGTCAGTGTAGTCGCTAGCAAAGTCGTCGTACAACTGGGGCGAGTGCTAGTCAGTCTCTCGAGACCTGCCGTGTGGTGGCGCTCGGTCTGCGATCCTGACAGTGGCGACACGCGGGTCCGACATGTACTAATGGACCGCGGCCGATTTAAGCTACCACCTAGCAAGTGTGGTGTCTGGCGGTGACACCACATTCCTCCCCCGCAAATCGGCGAACGGTCGTGTTATAAGGCTTCCGCCCGCCGTGGGGAGGACCCGATGTTGACGTATGCGATGAGATGGGGAGCCTAACAACAGGCGAGGCTGTGCCACCCGCACCCTGCCATTCGGTCCGAGGGGAGCTAGGAAACGCCTGAAAACCTAGTCCAGGGTGCACGGCAACATGCGGTGCATTCGCCTGTAGACATACAGGAGGGGCCGAAGGGTCGACCTCCATGTGGTCGGAGCACCCGACGGGCGAAGACGACATCTGGTCCGGAGCGGGCAAGAGTTCCATGGCGGAGGACATCTGGTCACGGGAAGCGATCGGCGGCGCGTGACCCAGGGAGGCGCCAGGTGGATGCAGCGACGCGTCCACTGCGGGCGGCGCCGGCGGGAGAACTGACGGCGGCAGCGGCGCGTCGCCATGAGGCAAAATGGAAGGCAGCGTCGGTAACACCTGGGGATGAAGCGAGCCAGTAGATGGGTCCCCAGGGCACTGACCGGACGGCACCGTCGCTGTAAGCAGACGGGGAGCGGCAGAACCCGGGCGACGACAGAGGCGCAGCTGATTGAGATGCCGACGCAACTCACCAGAGGCCCACAAAACCAAATACATCGCGCGGCCGAGGCAGCGAAAAATGCGCCCTGCGAGCCAACGCCGTGAACCGCGATAGTTGCGATAGAATACAACGTCGCCTGGAGCAAAAACAGGAGTCTGCCGCTGCACAGGAACCTGATGCGGCGGATGCAGCAAAGACATCAAGGTTCGATGAGGACGACCGTGGAACAACTCAGCCGGCGAGCGACCATCTCGGGGCTGAGAGCGATACGAAGACAAAAAGAGCAACAACGCGTCCTCCCGAGAATGCGACTCTTTCAACTTCAACATCTGGGACTTGAAAGTCCGGACCAATCGTTCAGCAGCACCGTTTGACTGAGGCGAAAACGGCGCGGATGTCAGATGTTGAATACCATTGGCCTTGCAGAATGACTGAAATTCTGCGGACATGAATTGTGGGCCATTGTCGGAAACAATAGTCTGTGGAAGACCTTCAATGCAAAAGATAGCAGAGAACGCTTGGATTGTGGCAGAAGACGTCGTGGAAGACATCCGGACAACAAAAGGAAAATTACTGAAAGCATCGACCACAACCAACCATCGAGCATTCCAGAATGGACCAGCAAAATCGATGTGCAAGCGTTGCCAAGGGGAAGTGGCTTTCGGCCATGCAAAGAATTTTCGCGGCGGTGCGGATTGTTGTTCGGCACACGCCATGCAAGAAGAGCACATATTCGTAATCGCAGCATCAATTCCGAACCAAGTACAGTGCTGACGAGCAAGTTGTTTCGTGCGCACTATACCCCAATTTGGATCCCATCCTCGTCGCCAAAAATGTAGTGTCGGCAGACTTGCCAACACTACGCACACTAATTGAAAGAGGCGGCCAAGATGCACGCGCTAACTCACGAAGGATGGAGTGAGGTCTGAAACAGGATACGTTATGAATGCTATAAAGAAAAGTACATAGCTGCTAGAATACTTAACTTTAATCCATCATTTGTATACAGCATTCTTGATGATACAAGTGAGACTCTATCTTGAAATGGTTTATGGCGCCTTGCTAGGTCATAGCCATGGACTTAGCTGAAGGCTATTCTAACTGTCTCTCGGCAAATGAGAGAAAGGCTTCGTCAGTGTAGTCGCTAGCAAAGTCGTCGTACAACTGGGGCGAGTGCTAGTCAGTCTCTCGAGACCTGCCGTGTGGTGGCGCTCGGTCTGCGATCCTGACAGTGGCGACACGCGGGTCCGACATGTACTAATGGACCGCGGCCGATTTAAGCTACCACCTAGCAAGTGTGGTGTCTGGCGGTGACACCACATTCCTCCCCCGCAAATCGGCGAACGGTCGTGTTATAAGGCTTCCGCCCGCCGTGGGGAGGACCCGATGTTGACGTATGCGATGAGATGGGGAGCCTAACAACAGGCGAGGCTGTGCCACCCGCACCCTGCCATTCGGTCCGAGGGGAGCTAGGAAACGCCTGAAAACCTAGTCCAGGGTGCACGGCAACATGCGGTGCATTCGCCTGTAGAGATACAGGAGGGGCCGAAGGGTCGACCTCCATGTGGTCGGAGCACCCGACGGGCGAAGACGACATCTGGTCCGGAGCGGGCAAGAGTTCCATGGCGGAGGACATCTGGTCACGGGAAGCGATCGGCGGCGCGTGACCCAGGGAGGCGCCAGGTGGATGCAGCGACGCGTCCACTGCGGGCGGCGCCGGCGGGAGAACTGACGGCGGCAGCGGCGCGTCGCCATGAGGCAAAATGGAAGGCAGCGTCGGTAACACCTGGGGATGAAGCGAGCCAGTAGATGGGTCCCCAGGGCACTGACCAGACGGCACCGTCGGTGTAAGCAGACTGGGAGCGGCAGAACCCGGGCGACGACAGAGGCGCAGCTGATTGAGATGCCGACGCAACTCACCAGAGGCCCCCAAAACCAAATACATCGCGCGGCCGAGGCAGCGAAAAATGCGCCCTGCGAGCCAACGCCGTGAACCGCGATAGTTGCGATAGAATACAACGTCGCCTGGAGCAAAAACAGGAGTCTGCCGCTGCACAGGAACCTGATGCGGCGGATGCAGCAAAGACATCAAGGTTCGATGAGGACGACCGTGGAACAACTCAGCCGGCGAGCGACCATCTCGGGGCTGAGAGCGATACGAAGACAAAAAGAGCAACAACGCGTCCTCCCGAGAATGCGACTCTTTCAACTTCAACATCTGGGACTTGAAAGTCCGGACCAATCGTTCAGCAGCACCGTTTGACTGAGGCGAAAACGGCGCAGATGTCAGATGTTGAATACCATTGGCCTTGCAGAATGACTGAAATTCTGCGGACATGAATTGTGGGCCATTGTCGGAAACAATAGTCTGTGGAAGACCTTCAATGCAAAAGATAGCAGAGAACGCTTGGATTGTGGCAGAAGACGTCGTGGAAGACATCCGGACAACAAAAGGAAAATTACTGAAAGCATCGACCACAACCAACCATCGAGCATTCCAGAATGGACCAGCAAAATCGATGTGCAAGCGTTGCCAAGGGGAAGTGGCTTTCGGCCATGCAAAGAATTTTCGCGGCGGTGCGGATTGTTGTTCGGCACACGCCATGCAAGAAGAGCACATATTCGTAATCGCAGCATCAATTCCGAACCAAGTACAGTGCTGACGAGCAAGTTGTTTCGTGCGCACTATACCCCAATTTGGATCCCATCCTCGTCGCCAAAAATGTAGTGTCGGCAGACTTGCCAACACTACGCACACTAATTGAAAGAGGCGGCCAAGAGGCACGCGCTAACTCACGAAGGATGGAGTGAGGTCTGAAACAGGATACGTTATGAATGCTATAAAGAAAAGTACATAGCTGCTAGAATACTTAACTTTAATCCATCATTTGTATACAGCATTCTTGATGATACAAGTGAGACTCTATCTTGAAATGGTTTATGGCGCCTTGCTAGGTCATAGCCATGGACTTAGCTGAAGGCTATTCTAACTGTCTCTCGGCAAATGAGAGAAAGGCTTCGTCAGTGTAGTCGCTAGCAAAGTCGTCGTACAACTGGGGCGAGTGCTAGTCAGTCTCTCGAGACCTGCCGTGTGGTGGCGCTCGGTCTGCGATCCTGACAGTGGCGACACGCAGGTCCGACATGTACTAATTGACCGCGGCCGATTTAAGCTACCACCTAGCAAGTGTGGTGTCTGGCGGTGACACCACAAATATGACTAATCTATTGTAACAATGGAATAAAATTCCTGGCAGAAGTACGTGGGTTTCATTTTTTCATATGAACATACATTTCGTTTCAGATATCTGGCTACAGGATGTACTATGGCAGCATCGAGTCACAATTTTCGGATCGGATGTGCTACTATCCGAGAAGTCATATACGAAACTTTTTTTGCGATTTGGGACAAAATCAGACAGACTGCGTTTCTAGAATTAAATGAGAAAGATGTATTGAAATAGCAAATGGATTTAATAGATATGCAAACTTTCCCAGCTGCATCGGTGCCATCGGCGGGAAATATATCACAGTAATAGAACCCCGTTATTCAGGTTCACTTTATTATAATTACAAAGATTATTTTTCGGTCGTTTTACTTGCTTTATGTGATACAGATTGTAAATTCACTTACATTGACGTTGGAGCTTATGTAAAATGTAGTGAGTCATCTATTTTAAGAAATCAGTTCTGTATGAAAGACTCCTAAATAAAAATTTACAAAGACCAGAGAGAAGCTCAATATCAAACAATGGAATACCGATGTCGTACGTCATTGTCAGGGATGGGGCGTTTGGTATGTCTGAAAATTTAATGCGTCCTTATGGAGGAAGGAGCTTAACAGACAGAAAAAAGGAATCTTCAACTACCGACTGTCGCGACCTAGGCGATTTATAGAATGCACGTTTGGTATTGTGGGAAGTAAATGGAGAATTTTTCATCGCCCTATGGATGTTCGGGAAGAATTTGCAATTGCCATAAAAAGTATGCTGTGTTTTACATAATTATGTGAGAGAAAGAGATGGCTACAAATTTGAAGACACATTGTACGTCCGCCGGCCGTTGTGGCCGAGCAGTTCTAGGCGCTTCAGTCCGGAACCGCGCGGCTGCTACGGTCGCAGGTTCTAATCCTGCCTCGGGCGCGGATGTGTGTGATGTCCTTAGGTTAGTTAGGTTTAAGTAGTTCTAAGTTCAAGGGGACTGATGACCATAGATGTTCAGTCCCATAGTGCTCAGAGCCATTTGAACCACACTGTACGTCCCTCCAGAACTGGATATTTCCGCAGGCCCTACAAGAGCAGGGTGCCGTTCATCAGCATCAGCATACAGAGATGTATTTGCGGATTATTTTACAAATGGAAATCCGCTGGAATGGCAAAACAGAATTGCATTGGGGTAATAATTAAATGTGTTAATTGAATTGTGGATGTGACTATTACTGCTTTTATGTGAATTATTGTGTATTATTGTTAAGTGTACAGTGATACCCTCTTCTTGATTATTGTGCCTATAACCATTTTTATTACGTAATAAATAATAAATGAGTTACCGAAAATGACATATTCCGTCATATTCTCCTCACACGTTATATTTGTGATTTCCTCCCATCTTCTTCTCCCCACGTCACGGACACTGTACTCCTCACAAGATACGTCCCAGACTGCTCTTCGTCTTTCAGTTTCTTGAATAAATTTCTCGGTGTCGAGAGCCATCGCGACTTTCGGCTCGAGGTGCAGACAAGGTGGGGCTGCTCGGACAAGTGCGCCGAGACTGAGGCGGCCACACACGCCGCTCTGCGGGAGCCGCAGCTCGACACTGGCTGCGCGCAGCCGCCTGGCTGGCTGCCGTGCAGTCGCCCGTGTTCTGGTGGCTGCGGCGGCCACAAAGTCCTGGTTGCCCAGTCCGCTGCCTACAATCAACTGTCATTGTTTTACTGGCTACCGCAGCCTGGCTGCCTAGTGCGTTACCGGCCTTACAGGCTTGGTGGGTGACGTCGCTCGACTTGCTGTTCACTCTGGCAAGGGAGGCGCCCCACCCCAACCCCTCATGTTTGGAGGTGAGAGGGCCCAGTGGACAGCCAGTCAACATGTAAACACAGATCAAGTGTGAAGACACGAAGAAGGTGTACTGAACCGTAAAAAAAAGCAAAATAGAAACAGCGAATGGTCCAAGAATAAAGATGTGCCGTTTCTTTCCCGTCTTTGTATTCGAATTTGTGCCTGTGTAGTGGTGTAACATCCGTTTGCAACAGCAAGGTATGAGTTAGGGACCTACAATGACAGTTGAGTCTGCATAACTACTTTATTGGAAGGCGAAAGGAAGTGGGTTTCGAATGAGAACCGCGAACGTTTGATGACAAGGTGACAAGTGAACCGAATCCTCAGGGAAACACATCTGGTGTGTCGTACACGGCGTTAGTGACAGTACGTGTGTCATATGATAGGAATGTTTTATCTACGTACCTAATTTGTACACGTAGTATGAGAATGAGATATGTCTCCTTGCCCGATTTAGGTATTCGTATGAATGTGAATGTGATCATTCCCAAGGAAATATTTTGTCACATAAGCTGCAACAAATGAACGCAAGTTTCATAACCACGCAGTTCCTCTGTCCTCTGTCAAAACATATGTTTTTAACGTTTTTGAAGTTGTATTCCGTTTGGGAAGTTTTGACTCTGAGTAGTTCATACCCGTTTATTTGCCCAAATGGTTCAAATGGTTCTGAGCACTGTGGGACTTAACATCTGAGGCCATCAGTCCCCTAGACTTAGAACTACTTAACCCAAACTAACCTAAGGACATCACACACATCCATACCCTAGGCAGGATTCGAACTTGCGACCGTAGCGGTCGCGCGGTTCCAGACTGAAGCGCCTAGAACCGCTATGCCACACCGGCCGGCGTTTATTTGTTGTTTCTATTTCTGTGAGACGTCTATGTGGTATCTTGCCTGCTCTGTCTACGCATCACATTTACTTGCGACTGTAACGTGTTCTTACCACATCACACACATTCCAAAACCAATGAATAGTGTGACAACTACCAAGACTACAAAAAGAGAACAAACGTTTCAATGACCGGACGGACAGTTGATGAAGTTGTG
This sequence comes from Schistocerca nitens, assembly GCF_023898315.1. Taxonomy (NCBI): domain Eukaryota; kingdom Metazoa; phylum Arthropoda; class Insecta; order Orthoptera; family Acrididae; genus Schistocerca; species Schistocerca nitens. The sequence continues at coordinate 740,812,595 of NC_064619.1, read as the reverse complement.
AGTAAATAAGTGTCACGAGGGAGCCTGGAAAGCGGTTGTCCGGCTGCCCGCCGAAAGGCGTGGCCACTTCACCACGACGCGACGCCACGGCTGTTCAGCTCCTCTCGGCACTGCACGTGCTCATCTTGTACAGTCCACTGTCTGTATTCCGCTCTTTTTTTAAGTCCAGTACACCGTTTTCCTGTTTACATGCTTGATCTGTGTTCAGTTTCTGACGGGCTATCCACTGGCCCCTCTTACCACTATACCTGAGGGGGTGCGGTGGAAAGTTTCCTTTGTCAGTATATATTTGGAGCGGCGGACACATAGAGAGTCTTTCTCCTTGTATTAATTTATCAATTTCAGTTGGAGAACATCGCAGCCGTTTTCGTAAATTACACTGTAGGAAACACTGCAGCCAGCTGCAAGTTTCCTTGAAATGATGTTATTATTCCATTAGGAGGGGTACCCGGGTTCGCTCAGGAGTTGATGTGAAACTGTGTGGTAGCTACAATAACTGAATAAATTTTAAAGTATAAGAGATAAAATAATTTTATTAAAAACATATTCTAACTATTTATAACGTATAAAATGTAATAAAATTTTATTGTTAACATATTACATCTACGAGTATTGAAAGGTGGCTACACTGAGCCACAGCGCCAGAGATCGCTAGAGAGCATTGTTCCGCCGCCTCCACTGGCAGTGATTATTGAGATGTCGTAGTGGCAGTGCTTGTCGAGGACTCGTAGTAGTCAGTTCGTGTTCAGATGTGCTAGTAGGGAGTGCTTGCTGAGATGTGATACTGAAAAGTTCTTGTTGAGATGTGGTAATAGCGAGTCGGTGTGGAGATATATTGTAATGATTAGAGTGATTTTGGTCAATATATGAAGGTAACGAAACTTGATTTATTTTTCATTATTTCCATCTTTTAAATAATGCGTCATTACAGGTTCAGTCAACAAAGCATCTGGCTTGTGTTCTTGGATTAGAGTGTAATTCTGGTTCCCTTGAGTAATTATGGTATTTTTATTTTCTTTAATTAATTCAGTATAAATGATATTTAAAATTTCTTGTGTTGTTGAAGAAGAACCGTGCCAGATGCGTACGTTGAGTTATACTTCCACACGCAGAACAGTTACACTTGTGCTTTGGTTTCGTAGGTTTTATAGTTGCTGGGGACTTAATTAATTAATTGTGTTAATGAAAATTTCCATTTCATTCTTTGTTATTGTTCTATGCAGTCAGATAGCGTAATAACACTAGTCAGGGCCAACCGTTACGAGACTTCGTAACCGAACAGACAGCTACTAAAAACAAAAAATTAAAATTATTTTCATTATATATTAATTAAGTCCCCATGCACGTGGCGACCGCTGCTTCGGATCGTCCCTTGGAATTCTTCTGATTGTAAAAATAGTAGACAGTAGTATTGTTGTAGTAATTTGTAATTTAGTAATTGTAGTCTATTTTGCATGTGTAGATTTGGTAATTGTCATTCTTCTAATGGTATTTTTTTTCTCTGAATTTGATTGTTGTCTTGTATACGCGTTTGACGATTTAGTGCAATTATTTCAATTGTTCGTTAATCGTGTTTGAGGGAAACATTTCGAGTGAATGGTATTGTTGGAGATAAAGAGTCATTGTGTATAATTTCCGTACAATGACGAGCTTTGTATGTTTTGTAAATGATTACGCGATCGACGAAACAGGCAAAAATGATGAATAGCGAGAATAACGAAATTGTTAACATGGCGAACTCGCCAACACAGGAGAACAGGATGATGAATAATGGAGTTGAAAACAATTTAATAAGCAGGGAAAATAGTCCAGAACTAGTTCAAAATTTTTCACAATCAAACAATTTTCAGAATACGAGATTAACGACAGAAGATATGCAGCAGTTGTTGGGTGCAATATTAAATTTGGGATCTCAGTTAGAATCACTGCGAAGAACAATTAAAACCGAATTCAAAACAGTGGGATCACAGTTACGATCTGAAATTAAAACTGATATGGGAACAATGGAAACACGGTTAGACTCATGGGAATCACAAATAGGAACAAATAAAACCGAGATTGAAACAATGGAAACACAGTTAGGCTCACGAACAGGGACATGTTTCAAAAACATGAAAGATGAATCAAAGAAAGAAATTAGAGAAGAAGTACAACCGATTTTGAAGGCTCACAATAATAGTTTAATTTCAACAGGAATTAGACAAGAGGAACAGGACAGGGAACAGGAAGAAAAAGATCGCGTGATAGTTCAAAAATTTTCAGAGTTAAATTTACAACGTGCACACGATAATGAAGAAGTATTTGAAAGAATCGAGGAATCCGTACCAAATGACTTAACGCAACAGTGTGAACAGTCAACTATTAAATGTGACAATACCGAAACCCGAATTGCGACACTTACGGAAGACGTAAACTTATCGGAAAGAGTGGAGGAGATTTCAGATCAATTGACAAATCTTAGTTTAAATGGGGACAGAGATTCAGGTGATATAGCTCCATTGCCATTTTCAGAAACCGAAGAGTACCAGAGCATAAATAAGCATGTTGAAAATCACGGAAAATTTAATGAACGCGTTAAATGGGAATTTGAAGCATTAGGAAAGCAAGTGAAACAAATTGAAGGCGAAATTGTAGGAAAAGACAGCAAAAGAAATTTAAAATCACAAATAGCAGAGGGGTTTGAAGAAAGTAATTTGTTTTATTTACGGGATGCAACAAGAGAGCGCCAAGCGCGCGAACTTGACAATAATCGACATTCGGACTGGGACAGACGCGGTAGGTCTTTGTCGCCACGAGGCGAAAACTTTGACTATAAACACTTCTTAACTGTTCGGAAATTTAAGATCTTTCGCAATTCCAAGAATGACATACATCCATGTTCATGGTTAGATCAATTTACGTACGCACTTCCGCCAGATGTGTCACAAAGTCACAAACTGAAATTTATGTGCAGCTATTAAGGTCCTCAGGGGATTCACTACACTAAGTGAATATGTGCTGTAGCGCTCACAGGGCCCCGAGCTGTAGTGGTGCTATTTCTCTTTTAGTTTTCTGCGCCGCTGCCTACTCTTTCACTATGCTTTGCATCTATAAAAAAAAACAATTCTTCTACTATCCATCTATCTAGACAGTTGGTAAAGATTAACCGGATTTGACTGTTTTACCCAAAAGTGACTTTGGAAATTACCGTTTGGACTTACTATATTTTCTGCAGCATTCATTCGTAATTTAAACGAAATCTTACCTGTTTATCTTCGTGACAATATTACTTCATATGTTGACGACATTCTTATTGCTAAACGTTCTTGGAGTGAGCACAACAAAATTTTGGATTACTTATTACGTATTTTTGCACGAGTTGGCATTACTGTGAATTTGGAAAAATCTGAATTTGGTCGTTCTCGGTCACATTATTTCTACAGAAGGTATTCTTCCCGATCCAGAGAAATTAGACGCTATTCGTAATTATGCTGTTCCTTCCACAAAACGTGATGTTCGTAGTTTCCTTGGTGTCTGTAATTTTCTTAGACGCTTGTTAGATTGGATGATTTGGCCACAACTGGTTTACACATTTCAGTTATGCGCACTTTGGTCCCAGAAAATGCTTTCATAAATTACGAGAAAATTGCTACTTCAGTAATATGGAAAAACGTATTCGATCTGTTCTTGCCAAATGCAAATTATGTCAACAGGCAACGTTAAAATTTTTGTGGAATGACATACTTGTGAGAAACTAACAGCTACGTAAACACACGGAGAATACAAGGATACCGCGCTGTGTTGTGGCGGCGGCACATACTCAAAGCAACAGTCAGTCTGCGCGCCGCACAAGGCAGTCGTTGACCGCAAACAATTACTTCCTACGTCACGCGCCTACAGATGATCGAGCGCTCAGTGCAAATGCACTGACAGCCGTAAACAAATACACAGTCTAAATTCTCCGAATAAATTCTGTATAAAGCAATGGTGACTTTATAAATTATGTTATTAACGTTCAGTATTTTTCAGGATACGGTTGTATAAAATATTTAAGACCTTCAGGTAAATTCTATGTGTGTCCGACGTTAAGAGGACTTGCTATGGAGAAAATTTCAGGAAGAATGTAATTTCAAAAAAGGAAGTAAAAAACCAAAAAGGTAACGATTAATTGAGTTTATTTTTCAGGTAACATATTTCCACTTAGGTACGTACTTTAGACGTAATTTGCTGCTCGCGATTACGTGATTCATACTTTGTGCTAAATTTCATGTTCTACGAATTTACTAGTGAAGCGACGTGCTTGCGCACATTAACTGATTTTGACAATGATTGACTAATGAACAGGGTTGTTATTTGTATATATTATGCATTGCTTGGCTGCACTGCTTTTTCACTGATGTCATATTTTTTATTATGTGCCTGCTGTGCTTATTTATTTAAATTATAATTGTCACCCTATTAGTTGTGCTGTTATGTATGTAGGTTACACTTTGTGATTTATCTGCTTGCGCCTTCATGTTTACTTATTAAGATTACATACGAACATTTATTTGCTTATGCTGATATGATGCTAATGACTTGTTTATTACGTAAGATATATGTTTGCTGCTTTTTGTATGGATTGCATATTTACACATTTCTGTTTTGTTGTCATAACTACTCTCCAATTTAGAATATAGCAATGATGATGTACAGTGTACGAACATAGAGTTTAGGTTACACTGTGGTATTAATTATAGATTGTTCGCTTGGCAGAGCCTCGTTGTAAGAATTGTGCTGCATCCACTTGTTGACATTCTGTTCTCTACTGGTATATTTACTCGCTATTGCATGTTTTGCTTATGCTCAGTGCCTTATATTTTAAGATAAGAAAATGAACTGCTATAATTCGACGAACGACATTAGTACAAGAAACTTCACAGAAGCCACATGAGCTGGAGGTTTTATGGAAGGTGTATAAATTTATGCTAATAGGAAGGAAGCTAACGACATGACATACCAAAACTAGGTTTAGACCATTGACAGTATTACACTGCATTTTTCGTGAGCAATTGAAATAGGAAGTGACACTTGACACAAAAAATACTCCACATGTTTGCTTCTGCTATGATTCTTGAAGTGGTGTACACACTGTGTAATATTATGATCATTCACACTCCGTAATCGTACTTAATTACTGAGAGTTATTCGAACTAAGTCTGTTAGAGCTCATGTATGCATTTCTTTTATTTAATGATGGACAAGGAACCAAAATGTATCTTATAATTTATAATGAGTAGCAGATTTGGATCAGATGGATTACACGAGAGGTTGTGTGTTGACATAGTGTCTTCGGATTGTATGGGATGATGAATTGAAGTTGCACTAGGATTTTGTCTGTACTTGTTCGAGGAGACTGACTAGAGGAGAGAGTTGTTATGGAAGTGAAATTATATTGGTGCTGAGGTTTATATATATCGACGTAGTGAAGAGGTATTATTGAAGTATTAAGATTAAGTGATGATTATTGGAGTTTTCGTGGACAAGAGGTAAGGTAAATGATATTGATGATAAGGTTTATATGTATCGACGTAGTGAAGAGGTATTATTGAAGTATTAAGATTAAGTGATGATTATTGGAGTTTTCGTGGACAAGAGGTAAGGTAAATGATATTGATGATAAGGTTTATATGTATCGACGTATTGAAGAGGTATTAGTGAAGTATTGAGATTATGCTGATGATTATTGGAGTTTTGGTGGATAAGAGGTAAAGTAAGTGAGGAGCATATTTTTTTTTGTTGGTCCATATGGAACAAGGAGGATGAAGATGGCAGACTAGAACACTCAAGTAGAAGGAAGATTGTCTACACACACACTTTGTCAAATCACTAAGCAGTATATACTTTTTTTTGAGAGAGGAAGCATTTGCATATCTTGGTACACTGACAGTTGTTCAGCAACCGTACATTTTGATCTGGCTTGGCAAACATTGGTCTTGACATGATGACTATGACGTTGACTTAACTATTATTGACTGTTATACATTGCTGCCACTACTACTTGATACACATGATGAACATAAAATTTTGACAGAATTGCATTTACACAGTTAACACTATTCAATTACACAGTAGCACTAATGTGGATGAAAGATGAGTGAGTGTGTTTTGTGTGTTTTCCTTTCCTAATCCTACCCACCTATCTCCTACATATTATTTTATTTGTTGGTAGTGGCTTGCACTGACACCCATAAATGTTATAGGTTTACTGGTATTTGTGTATTGTAATAGTTAATAGGACAATTATCTGATATCATTTGTGTGTTTGTTATGATTTGTATGTTTAGTGTAAAAGCATTGTATGTGTATTCAAACTATTGTTCATGCCTGAACTGTCTGATTAGTGATGGTGCTGCACTTTTCAACATTATGCGTGACATTTAGTCATGTTTAATTTCTGCTGATGAACTGTGTGATCAGTGATTGTAAAAAATTATGGACTGTTACTTGTACCTTTTCTACATGATTGGTGCCGCTAGGACATGTTTAATTTCTGCTTATAAACTCTGATGAACAGTGTGATCAGTGCTAGTGAATTTTATGGAACTGCTTCTGTTGAGAAATGTGACTTGTTGATGTCTGCACCTGCTCAACATTGCTGGGTGCCACTGATGGACTGTTTCTACTGAAAAGATGTCACCTGTTGATATCTGTACCTGCTCAACATTGCTGGTGCCACTAATGGAACTGCTTCTACTGAAATGGTGTTACTTGTTGATGTCTGCACCTGCTCAACATTGCTGGGTACCACTGATGGACTGCTTCTACTGAAATGATGTCACTTGTTGGTGTCTGCACCTGCTCAACATTGCTGGTGCCACTAATGGAACTGCTTATACTGAAATGGTGTTACTTGTTGGTGTCTGCACCTATTCAACATTACTGGGTGCCACTGATGGACTGCTTCTACTGAAATGATGTCACTTGTTGGTGTCTGCACCTGTTTAACATTACTGGGTGCCACTGATGGACTGTTTCTACTAAAAAAATGTCACTTGTTGGTTTTTGCACCTGTTGACCATTGCTGGGTGCTACTGCTGGAACTGTCAACTGCTTATTCTTGGGCTATGGAAAGCGTTTATGTGAATATTTGTATAAACTGATTTTTTGTGTATTACTGTTTGTGAAAAGTTATGAGACTCTTACCTGCACATATTCGTCATTGCTGACGCTATTGATTGAATTGTTTGTGTAAACTATTATGTAAAGTCACATGTATGAAAGAATTTGTATTGCTTACTGTATTCTATATAATAGGTTATTGAAAGGTCAGTGCAAAGCCAAAATTTTATCTAGTTATATGATATTTACGTATTAATATTATCTTTTATTTTTGTCTGTATTTTTTTTGACGAATTTGGTGGTATTTTCACCACCAATGCTGGCAAAAATACCATCAAATTCTAGCCGTGGAGGAAGGGCATATGAAAGGTGGCTACACTGAGCCACAGCGCCAGAGATCGCTAGAGAGCATTGTTCCGCCGCCTCCACTGGCAGTGATTATTGAGATGTCGTAGTGGCAGTGCTTGTCGAGGACTCGTAGTAGTCAGTTCGTGTTCAGATGTGCTAGTAGGGAGTGCTTGCTGAGATGTGATACTGAAAAGTTCTTGTTGAGATGTGGTAATAGCGAGTCGGTGTGGAGATATATTGTAATGATTAGAGTGATTTTGGTCAATATATGAAGGTAACGAAACTTGATTTATTTTTCATTATTTCCATGTTTTAAATAATGCGTCATTACAGGTTCAGTCAACAAAGCATCTGGCTTGTGTTCTTGGATTAGAGTGTAATTCTGGTTCTCTTGAGTAATTATGGTATTTTTATTTTCTTTAATTAATTCAGTATAAATGATATTTAAAATAATACTTGTGTAAACTATTATGTAAAGTCACATGTATGAAAGAATTTGTATTGCTTACTGTATTCTATATAATAGGTTATTGAAAGGTCAGTGCAAAGCCAAAATTTTATCTAGTTATATGATATTTACGTATTAATATTATCTTTTATTTTTGTCTGTATTTTTTTTGACGAATTTGGTGGTATTTTCACCACCAATGCTGGCAAAAATACCATCAAATTCTAGCCGTGGAGGAAGGGCATATGAAAGGTGGCTACACTGAGCCACAGCGCCAGAGATCGCTAGAGAGCATTGTTCCGCCGCCTCCACTGGCAGTGATTATTGAGATGTCGTAGTGGCAGTGCTTGTCGAGGACTCGTAGTAGTCAGTTCGTGTTCAGATGTGCTAGTAGGGAGTGCTTGCTGAGATGTGATACTGAAAAGTTCTTGTTGAGATGTGGTAATAGCGAGTCGGTGTGGAGATATATTGTAATGATTAGAGTGATTTTGGTCAATATATGAAGGTAACGAAACTTGATTTATTTTTCATTATTTCCATGTTTTAAATAATGCGTCATTACAGGTTCAGTCAACAAAGCATCTGGCTTGTGTTCTTGGATTAGAGTGTAATTCTGGTTCTCTTGAGTAATTATGGTATTTTTATTTTCTTTAATTAATTCAGTATAAATGATATTTAAAATTTCTTGTGTTGTTGAAGAAGAACCGTGCCAGATGCGTACGTTGAGTTATACTTCCACACGCAGAACAGTTACACTTGTGCTTTGGTTTCGTAGGTTTTATAGTTGCTGGGGACTTAATTAATTAATTGTGTTAATGAAAATTTCCATTTCATTCTTTGTTATTGTTCTATGCAGTCAGATAGCGTAATAATACTAGTCAGGGCCAACCGTTACGAGACTTCGTAACCGAACAGACAGCTACTAAAAACAAAAAATTAAAATTATTTTCATTATATATTAATTAAGCCCCCATGCAGTATTTAGTACCATACTTGTTTAATGTTGTGGCGTAACAAGCTAGTCACACCACACTGAGGAGGAAGCCGAAAGGCACGCGTACACACACGCCGACTGGCGTCAAGTCTGGAACAGGATACGTATTGAATACTATAAAGAAAATACGTATCTTTGGAATATACTTAACTTTTAATCAATCCTTGTGATACATCTCTCTTGACTATACAAATGAGACTCGTAAGATACATGCACTGTGACAATTGGCGCCTTGCTAAGTCGTAGCCATTAACTTAGCTGAAGGCTATTCTGTCTCTCGGCAAATGAGAGCAAAGGCTTCGTCAGTATAGTCGCTAGCAACGTCGCCGTACAACTGGGCTAGTTCTCGTACGTCTCTCGAGACCTGCCGTGTGGTGGCGCTCGGTCTGCGATCCCACAGTGGCGACACGCGGGTCCGACATGTACTAATGGACCGCGGCCGATTTAAGCTACCACCTAGCAAGTGTGGTGTCTGGCAGTGACACCACATTTAAAACAATATTTTTCATTTTGTTATTCGTGTTTTATATGTACAAATGTTTCTAATTTCCTACTCGAGAGCAAGCTACGAATAGTTGACGGTGAGATAAGCAGGATTCTATGAGGTTGATGCCGCAATGTTTTAGTCATTGTGCTTTGTTGATTCTAAAACTGTAGGCTAATTTGGTTGGAAATTGCAACCTTTTAAAATGGAATTTCAGTTCAGTAGAGACCAGTTGTATTATGGGGATGTATACTGTCTGTTCTTTGTACTTTCCAGTCATACGTTGGGCTTCGATGATGTTATTCGATAGCTGTTGACTATCACCCTTGTTCCATTACGAATTTTTTTGTGAATTCAGATTTGTGTGTAGTATGATCAGAGATGTTTCAAGCCGATGGCAATGTAATGGCACTCCTGGTACTTGTAAAGAGTTTAGAAGTTCTGTAGGGAAGTTCGCGCTTTCTTCAACTTTTACCATCGTATCGATCGATTCGTATATTCTCGCTTCACCGGGAATTTTCTTTTGAATAATATAGTTGATATCATCGAGAATGTTATTTTTAGTTGCCAGAATTGCCCCTTCAAATAGCTAGTCCTGATTTGGACGATGAGTTCGTTTTCAGCAGCGGCTACGTTGCAGAAACCACTGTTGAGTTTAATGAGGTCGGTCGTCTTAGTCAGCAGGATATTTGCCTTCGCCTACTTGTAAATATTGTTGAGCGGAATGTCCCGTTGTTTCGTCTTTCGATAGTTCGACTCTCATTTTTATGCGAGTCGCAGCATTTCTATGTGTTGCAAGAAATGTGATTTTTTGAAGCACGTATTGATCTCGTCTGCTGGTGCTGACTTGTCAAAAATCTCCTGAGAGTATGAGTAAATCTCCTATCAACATCTCAGAGTTTCCTCGCAAGTCATGCAATGTTCTGTCCATGGCTTCGAGTGACTTTTTAGTGCCATTGTGCATTCGTCGCTTTAGAAGTTCACCTCACCCAGATGCTCCTGAGATGTTACATACTGGGAATTGTTCTCAGGCTACATTCAGCGGTAGTTGTACGACGGAATGGGCAGTTCGTCCTCCTTCCATAAGGAGGTTGCAATGCCGGATGATGCCAGTGTCTGTGCGATGTGCGACGTATTTCCGCCAGATTTAGTAGAAACGTTTTCCTGGTGCCACCTGGTTCGTCCAAGTAAATAATTCCGCCTGTGGTGTTGTCGATCCGGTCCATTTCCTTTTGACTGTTATTGAGGAGCAACGTATTGAAGTAGTTCATTGGCGTTTAGCTTTTTCCTTTCTAATTTCGAAGCTTAGCCCACTGAAAGCATATTTTCGTGGTGCTTATACCCCAAGTCGTAATAAGATCTGGTTGTTTATTGCTAAACATTTACATTCTAGACGAATAAGTGTTTCATTGAAGATGTCGTCGTTGAATTACAAGGTCATTTCAGGATGAGCTTGTCGGATCTAGTACGGTATGTCATCACTCAAACTCTCTTTGAAGAAGTCCGATAGCTGTTTAGGATTCGATGTGTTAATGTTAGAATTATGACGAATAAGTCTCTCACTTGTTCAGCTGAGGCTGAGTGAGGTTTCCTGTAGTGTTAATTACCAGTGGCTGTCGTTTTCCAGTAGTCCTAAGCGCTGGAATGTTTCTCTGTACGTCTGGCGTAGGTATCCGTCTACAGTCTTTTGATCCCCATGTTTCATGTAGCAGCATCAGGAAACAGAAACATTCGGTGTTGCCGGATGTACGGTGTATGCTCGGCCTAGTGTGCCAGTTTTCATGATTCCTGGATGATCTTATACTGCAATCCTTGTTTTCGTCGTTGAAAGATTTTCATTGTTGTGTTCTACGTGTAATAGGTACGGATGTCGACATCTAGTAATGTTTTCGCGAATGGATCCGTTTGACACGGTAATATGCTGTCAAAGTAGTCTTCTGAGGCGGTTCGCTTGCAATTTTTCTGGCGGTGTTTGTTGCGAACTACACTCTGTGCCCATTCTCCAAATGTACTGTCAGATGTTGCACAGATGGTTCGCGTTTGTGTATGGGAAAACCGAAAATCCGTCACGTTGATTGGTTACTGTCGGTATATCTTCCCATATGGTACATGAGGACCTCGTCGTTTCTGTTTTGTTGTTTGCTGTGTTTGGCTACTTGAAATATTTCCACGTCCCTGCCCTTGTTCATATACTTACAGACATGATGGATTTCACTGAATTCCAGTATTCTGCATTTGTGTGTGCATGGGACATTTGGAAAGTAGTGTGATACATGATACTACCCATTTATTAACTATTTCCAGTTATTCGCTGCCTCGTATTCATGTTTTTGCTGTGAAGCCATCGTTTTAGTGTGATCGGCTTACGCATTTCGACTTGGAGTTTAATGGCCTGCATGCTCTGTGATACATGTTTTGCACTACTATGTCGTACAATTCCGGATCTTCTTGTGGACTGGGAAATTCATCTTCGATGATTCTGTCGATATCCGTGGGATAAATTCTGTGGTGTAGGCATATGAGATTGTGTGAGTGAGGCAGTCTTCATTTTAGCCACTCGGTTGTGTACATCCAGCACCTAACGGCACCAAAGATGTCCTAATTTGGGAGGATTTCAGTAATCTCATTTGTTTTTATCTTAAAATATCGCGTCCATGCATGGGGGCTGGTCTGTATCTTAGTTGTTCTTTGTTTTCTGGCCACGACGAGTTGCTGTGAATGTTATGAAGAGGTCAGGTCGTTCATATTTTCTTATGTAGATAATGACATCTTGCGTATATTCGTGCACGTGACTCGGACTTCCTATGTATGCTGAGGGTCGATTACCATTGTTCCAATGTCGTCAACGTTAGCGTCATTTATGCCTGCTTCTCTAAGGAGGATGTATTCTTCAGTATGTAGTTTCTTCTGATGCAGTCTTATGTAAAGCATCCATTCCGCTTTCATTTTTGTGAATTCGTACATATCTACCAGGAATTGTTGGAATAAACGGCGGGCCTTGAGAATGTGATTGTATGTTTCACTGTCTCTAATCATTAAGCGGTAAGCATAGAACTTCTTGCAAGTGACATTTCTGTTTCTTTCTACGCCCGATTCAGGTTGGAATTGTTTCACATTAAAATGATATCCTTCCTCTCCGTGCAGAAATATTAATGGATATTAGAGGGCATCATATGAACGGTGTGTCTCCGCAATGCGTTTCAGTCCTTCTCTTCTTCGTTGTACAGTTATGTCACGGTTTTTGTTTTCATTGCCCACAACTACCATGGCGACTTTGTCTATCAGAGGTGAATTAAGTCGACGATCGTGTTCTCCAGGTGGTCTTTTGTCGGCTCGACTTTACAGTCACCAGCTGTTTAGAATATGTGAATCAGTTGATTATATTTTTGTAACATCCTCTGTACATCTTGGACTACTTCTCGTCTCAATCCACTGATAACTGTGCATCGTTCATCAATTTCTATTTCTTCATTTACGATTAAATATACCCGCAGAAATTTATGGTCTTCGTTCGGTAGTGGTAGTATTGATACCATGTTGTGATATATTTGTCCTTCTATGGAAAAATGACTCCGAAAGACGTTTGGAAGCACGCGTCGTACACTTTTATAGTTTGAGGAAAGTGTTTCGATTCTGGAATTTCTCCGTTCTTGTAATGTAAAAATTCCTTCGGAGGTGCTTCTAATGGTGGTAATCGAACTTTTCCATTCATGCAGCAGAATCCTGGTATTCCTCTACTGAAATTTTTTCGTTTTTCAGAATTGGGAGATGTCGATTTTCCCGAGTACAACGTGTGTGTGTTCGTTACATACTTTCGCCCGGTGGTAGTGGAATGCTTCATTTGTTAGATTGTCCTCGTCCGAATTTCTAGTAAGGTGATATTTTCAATGCTAGCTTGAGTTCTCAATCTTTTAGTGGAAGACTGTGCCGCAATTCTTGATTCTTCAGTCCGTTCATTTCGTTGTTAGGTTTCTTTGCTTCCCATGGTCCTCAGTGTCGTTCGTTGGGAACTTAAACGTGCTTCGCCCTCCTCGTCTCTTTGTTTTTTTCGCTGTTGTTTTTGTTTTCGCCGTTTTGCTTCAGAACTGGCAAGATCTCCTCCTCTTTTAATTTGGACATCATCTAAAATTTGAATCAGATCAACTTTTTACTAACAAATTCACCAAGTACAGTTTACACACTTTTCGGACTTTATTTTCGATTTGTAATCAGTCAATGTATCACCTTGACTACTCACTGTTCTCTGTTTTTATTCACTCGCTTCACTACTTTTTCGTTTCCTCCCTACCTCAATGATTGAAAACTGATGTTCGGACCCACAACGAGTCTTGCTTTTATACCCCTACTAATGGGCAACCCGACCAGTGACAAATTCCAGAGCATACACAAGAGGCTTCGAATGGTTCACAATGTTACACAACATTGGAAAGTATTTTCGAATGTTTTACAATGATCTGGGATGTTCCCAGATTCTGGAATCTTTACGAATGCTCTAGCCTATTCCGGAATATTCTGGATTGCTGGGGAATTCTATCGAATACTCTTGAATGTTCTCGAATACTCTCGAATGTTCTAATAATCTCCAGAGAGCGAAACTTCTGAGCCCTTGTATCATCAAAGGCACGCTCTTCGCGTAAAAACGGGAACCATCTTCATGGATTTGGGAGGGGGGGGGGGGGGGGAGACGGTAGAGGGGTACCAAACCACATAACTCCCTAGATCTTACCAGGACTCATTTCTGAGTTTAACGAAACCAGCATTGTACACTTACTTTTATAATATACAGAGTGAGTCGCTAACTATTTCCACCTAGAATAACTCCGAAAGTATGATGGTAGCTGAAAAGTTTGTGAGACAAATGTTGCATGGGACAACGGGGGCCATAATATGACGTTGGTTTTTTGTTGCTACGTGGGGTCGCGTCAGAGATGTGAAGATCAACTTTTTTTAAAGTGGGATGCTATAGTATGGTTCTTATTTTCTGATAGCGGCTGTCGAGACGAATCCAATGATTTTGAAGGTGAACAAAGGTCACAAAGGTAGCACGAACGTCCATTTACAGAAGGTGTATCAGTGAGGTGCTGCAATCTTCTTATCATGGATTGAGTGGTATTCCGTATCACATGGCCGGCCGGGGTGGCCGAGCGGTTCTAGGCGCCACAGTCTGGAACCGCGTGACCGCTACGGTCGCAGGTTCGAATCCTGCCTCAGGCATGGATGTGTATGATGTCCTTAGGTTAGTTAGGTTTAAGTAGTTTTAAGTTCTAGGGGACTTATGACCTCAGAAGTTAAGTCCCATAGTGCTCAGAGCCATTTGAAACATTTTGAACCATATCACATAGGCACTTATCGAATCACATGCTCTGACAATTCTCTCTCTTGTATCGTGCCAATAGTAAATATTCGCCGAATACGGCGTATCCATCAAACGTGGGATTGACATGTAAACACCATTCGAAAGTTTCGCAGTTTAACACTGATAGGAACGGTAAGACTGGTATCGTCGAATCAGGCGGATATTAATGATGTATTCCTTCGAAGAACTGTGCCCTGCGCACAGTAAGCTAACACAGCTCACGCGATACGTCGCTTCGACAGCCTTCCGTAACCTCTCCGCGAGATCTCTGGAGTGACGGTATGCCGTGTACGAGCAAATCAGGTAGCTTCACACCACGGTTGTCCCGAAAACACTCAGCACTGTCTTGCCCAATACTCTGTAATGGTTTACAGGTGGCTATAGGAATCAGCGCTCCACGATGGTTAGGCGACTAAAGAAATCGCCCGGACTGGGCTGCCACAGTTGCAACATTGCCGCTACTGCCACAGGGCGGTGGGATCTTTGAGCAGAAGTGAGAACCCGCTGAGCTCAGCGCACGACGGTCTTTGTCTCGTTGAAAATGTCGAAAACAGATTTTCACTGCGTCTTCCATGGCCTGGATTCACAGAGAGCTGGTCTGCCACTGCTGTTCTTTCTGGTGAGAAAAGTCGTGTGACAGCTCATATTGTCTCGACAGACCTCCTTCTGCCCGGCGCAGTGCAGCAACTGGACTTGGCGGAGAGTCGACAGGTGGTCGCGAGTCACCTGCAGAAGTACGGAGCCACGCTGCCCCTGCAACCGTCCACAGTTGCGGCAGTGTTGCCAGTGCACGGTTTTGTACACGAATTGACGTGTCGATTATGTCTCATAAATGTTCGATGGGATTCATGTCGGGAGACCTTGGTGGCTAAATGATTCATTCGAATTGTCCACGATGTTCTTCAAACCACTCTCTAATAATTGTGGCCCAGTGACATGGCGTATTGTGATGTACATAGTAAATTTCATTTTGACGTACCAACGCATCGCATATTTAATGTTTCATGTACCTGGAAATCCAGTGGGAAGATGTTGCGTGTAGCTGGCACAAAATTTTTGTAATAACCTTCATGACGATTTGCAGATGGCAACTTAGTTTTACCAAAACCGGTTATCTACAATAAAGTCTTTTATAGCGATCTCGGCTAAGATATTCTTCTTCTCCTAAGTAATGGCACATTGTCATCCATAAAAATTGCATCGTTGTTTGGGAATGGCTGCAAATGGTCTCCAAGTAGACGAACGTAATCATTTCCAATCAACGGTCCATTCCATGTAAACACAGCCCACCACGTTCTACAGTGCCTTGCTGACAACTTGGGTCCATGGCTTCGTAGGGTCTACGCCACAGTAGAACGCTACCATCAGCTCTTACCAACTCAAATTGAGATTAATGTGAGTGGGCCACGGTTTTCCAGTCGTCAACGGTCCAAGCGGTGTGGTGACAAGCCCAAGAGACGCGCTGCAGGCGATGTCGTGCTGTTAGCAAGGGCGCTACCGTCGATCGTCCGCTACCGCAGCCAACTAACGCCAAATTTCGCCGCACTGTCCTAACGGATACGTTTCCCGTACGTCGCACATTGATTTCTGTGATTACTTCATTCAGTGTTACTTGTCTCTTAGCACTGACAACTCTACGTCAACGCCACTGTTCTCGGCCGTTAAGTGGAAGCCGTCGGCTACAGCTTTGCTCATGATGAGAGGTAATGCCTAACATTCGGTATTCTCGTCTCACTGTCGACACTGTGGATGTCGGAATACTGAATTCCCTAAAGATATCCGAAACGGAAAATGCTATGCGTCCACGTCCGACTACCATTCCGCTGTCAAAGCCTGTTCATTCTCGTCGTGCGGCCATAATCGTGTCGGACATCATTTCACAGGTAAGAATTTTTAACATCGTGCAGCCCCGTCAGCAACTGTGATAATTAAACATATAACACGTCAGTCTGAAGAAGGCCAAATTATTGTAGCTGGAACCAAGGTAAAGATTGGTTTCTATTTGCAACTGAGGCTGACGTGTGTTTAATTATCACAGTTGCTGACGGGGCTGCACGATGTTAAAAATTCTTAAATTTATCCCTGCTGAGTTGTCTAAAGCAGCCGACAAATACCTAGACATTATGCATAAAATTTCAAAAACAAGCATGGCTATTTCTTACGTTAATCGATGCAAACAATTAAATATCACCCCCAAATTTCTTAATGGATACGTTGTTAAATTATGTAATACATCGCCAACCTTGAAAAGGAAGCCCATCACACAGATTCTTAACAGTAGAATTGCCTAATTATGTGCAGAAAAGGATAATTTAAATGAAATAGCCTATATGCTTTACCTTGAAATATCCAAGTTTTGCTCGACTACTTTCAATCTCCAAATAAACTCCTTTTGGGCACAGACCAATGAATGGCTCGCGAATCGTAAAGACGAAATTGCTAAAAGGTACTAGGAAACTTGCAAATATGTCATATCCAGCTGGTTGTTGTAATATACAGAGCAATTATATTAATTCAAATAAACGAACCCAGCTTTTATGAGAGAATAGTTAATAAAACAGACATTAGTTTCACGTGTTTTGAAAATAAGCTGTTGTCAAAAGGATTCAAATGCAACGTAGAACCCACAGTTAGCGAAGCTGGCGTATTAGAAAATCTAATACTGGTTCTTAAAACAGGCCTCGAGTACTCTAAAACCGCAAAAAATGTTCAAACGCGAATAGCTTACGAGTCATGCAAAACTTTAGAAAAAGAATTGACCACCATGCAAACGGATGTTAACGTACTTAATACCGTAAAAAGCATTAATCGTAAATTGAAAAATAATTACACCCTGGTCACTAAAGCTGACAAAGGCAACTCCTTGATTATTTCTAGGAAAGATGAGTACGTATGTGACATAGCGAGTTGATGTGCGATAACAATTACTGCAGTAAGCTACTGCACATTGCACTACAGCCCGCAGTACTGGAGCCGGAGGCTGTGAAGGAGACCGCAGGTTGTCTTCTACCTATGAGCCATATACACCTGCTGCTGCTGCAACGTGAGAACGGCTCCTGCGTCACTTCGAGCGACTGTATATTCATGCCAACTATGAACCTAAATATTATTCAATCATTCAATCATTATTCAATCATTTTCAAAATCGGTACACTACCTTTTGTTATTCAGGAGAAGATTGTATAAAAATTTCAACATTGCAACTATCATAGTTTCGGAGATTAAAAATTGCTGAAATAGTCGTAAACCGACACTTAGGAAACTAAATTCAGTTAGGAAATATAATAGTTTATCGTTTGGTATAATTGGAAAACATAGAGCTCTCTGTGGGCAGAATTAATTAAATTTATTATTAAATTAAATTTATAACTTTAATTATTTTTCGTTTTCGTAATATAAAAATCAGACAAAATTATTATTTGTGTCTAGTATTGTTGTGGGAATAAATGTGAGTACATGAGAGTGTGTACGTGGGACATTCGTCAAATTTAAATGTTGCGTGATACACCATCTTAAGTAACCTGCAAGAGTTACACAAGCCTGTCGTAGGAAAATGATCCTAGGGAACTTACCCACCTTGCTGATGACGTATGTTTAGGTGTGACTGCTATTGTAACAGAGCAACCAGAAAGTCAGCTGGAGTAAAATCTGTATCTAAATAATATTTTCAGAATTATTGTCTTTTCGTTTTAGTTTAGGAAACATTACTTTAATATTTGTATGTCAGATTGACGCTAATGCGTCTGTGTGTAGGGATTGGTGCAGGCCAGTTTTGGCGCGAGTATGATCATGAGCGAGCATTCTGATTGGCAGCGAGTATGGTCAGCCAATCAGAATTGAGACGATCCCCGCTCGTTACCGTATAGTTATACTGGGAGGGAGGCTGCAGGAAGAGGGGTCGCTCGCTAGCTTTGAACGCCGACAGTCATGTTGCTGGTGAGAGTCAAACTAATGTGTAAAATGAAGAAATATTTGGTTTCTCGCATCGAGATTGTGTGGCCGTAATAGCAGTTGCATTTATGGACAGTTTTGTGAAGTTTGGTAGTTTTAGAATTGTTTTGTTGGAAAGATATTCGAGTGTGAAAATTTGGCCTTCATAATATCCGTGTAGCATGTTTCAGTATTTAACGACTGAGCCGTTTTGGTGAGCAATTTCTTTTTTAGAAATCCACAAGCATTGAATGTAATAACTCAAATTAGTGGTGAAATTACTGACTGTGTAAACGTTGTTTAATTCAGGTCAGGTCTGGACAGATTTTTGGCTGCTGTGCGTGTATGAAGTGTGAACTGGAAGAGAAAGCCAATAGTTTAAATGTGGCCTGAATAGTACCGTTTCTTTGGCTATAAGGACAAAATAAACATTTTGGTGTGGAAATTGCGGACATTATTTTCCAGAAGCTAATGCATTTTCTTACTGCCCGATAAAACTGAATGACAGTTTTTCTACAGATCTTTCTTTCATTACCAGAGTTGTGCAGCCTCAGTAATTTTAGATATTAGACGGTGTTTTTTATCAACGCCGAATTTACATCATCTTGTATCTACGAGTGAAGGGACATCGAGCAGACGCCGTTCTGAGGTAGGTGAATTTCAATGTGCAGTCTTCGCAGAGAACAAAACCCCGCCCCGCCGCACGTAGAGAAAACAGAAAAGTTTTTTGAGGAAATTGATATTACACCTATCGAAAAAGACCCCACTGCCACTTTGCAAAAAGAGATAATTGTAGGACTTCGCAACACTAAAAAACTTGTAGGGGATCTCATAAAAAATGGCTCATAAATATGAATCGGAAACCACCAATTCTAGGCGCTCAGTCCGGAACCGCGCGACTGCTACGGTCGCAGGTTCGCATCCTGCCTCGGGCATGGATGTGTGTGATGTCCTTAGGTTAGTTATGTTTCAGTAGTTCTAAGTTCTAGGGGACTGATGACCACTGATGTTAAGTCCCATAGTGCTCAGAGCCATTTGAACCATTTAGAAACCGCCAATCTTAAGGAGCCAAGTTAAGGTCCATAATATTAGTCACCAGATCTGTCCGATAGTGCATAGCACCAACAGCGCTGATCATAAGTTAGCCAGATGTGTGCATTATAAAATAAAATAAAATTTTGTTTTTTTGTGGATAATTACTCTGTTAAAAACTCGGTTGACCTAGCTAGCAGATTGAAAACTGTAACCTGCTCTGATGTTTCTAAACTCGTTTCCTTTGACATCACAAGTCTGTACACGAACGTGCCAGTAAACCAAACTTTCGACATTTTAGAAGCTAACTTGCGTTTCCACAAAAAATTATCCGCCTCTGAAATAAATGAATTAATGACTCTCTTGCGCATTATCATGAAGTATAACTACTTCTCTTTTAATGGATGAATGTATTGTCTACCACCTGGTCTAGCAGTGGGAACCCCTCTGGCTGGTATTTTATGTGAAATCTTTGTAAATTCTATGGAACGCCTTTTCTTTCAAAATAATGCAGATTTAGCGAACAAAATTACCTTTTATGCAAGATATGTAGACGACTTACTCTTCATAATTAACGGCTCTCAAGATGATATAGATGAAATTTTCTCAACTTTTAACAAACTCCACGAGAAAATAAGCATTACGCTGGAAAATGAATCTCCCAATAGAGCTTTGAATTATTTAGACCTGAATTTGGCAATAGAGGACAACCGTATTAGGTTTAACATTTTTAGGGAAAATAGAATTTCCGATAATATCATCCCAGACGACTCTACACACACCCCCAAGCCCACAAAATGGCCTTCTTCCATTCTTGCATACACCGAGTGCTCGCCATTCCTCTTTCAGCAGACGAAATGTAGAACGAGTTACAAACCCTAGAAGTTATCGCCTATAATAATGGATATAAACCAGAAATTGTGAGACAGCTCTTTAACAAGAAAACAGGTAAGAAAACTGCGACCTCATCTACACTAGGTGTCAGACCAGAGGATAACTCCACAAGTTTCACTTCTATTCCCTTCATAGGCAAAGCATCTTATAAAATAGGGCCACTCTTAAACAACCGCGGATTTAAGATAGCTTATTCTACGAATAACAGCCTCGAAAAGAACTTGGTGCACTCGTTAAAAAATATTAATGACAAATTATCTCGTTCTGAGGTGTACAAAATCACCTGTGGTAATTACCTGAGATATTACAACGGCCAGACAAGGGGAGCCCTCTCAGCTAGATATGAAGAACATATACCGACGAAAAGTGGTCATGGCACGCGTGGCTCGACTTTTGCCGAGCACCTTGTTCAATTGGCCCATGCTCCGAATCCACCAATTAACACAGAGCTATTAAATTGCGGGGTTAAGGGCACTAGGCTTGACATCCTTGAGGTGTTGCAAATCTTTAAACACCTGTTGCTTTATAAATAAAACCTATTTAATGACCACATACAATTGAGAAATAAGAACTTTTTAGGGGGTTTTCAACCTTTGCTTCACCAGCCTTACGTTGCCTTATCAGTCACCGGCGCCTGACTCCACTTCCCTTAGTCGAATACTAACTTAGTCAAAATTGAGGAATAATTTTGCAGAGTAATAGCTATTCTTTCTTATGGGCTCTGAATCCGTTTATAGGGTTCTCGTTGTCCTCAGAAGTAAGTTCGGTTACATATTGCGCCATTAACAGTTTTAATGCTTAAATTAATCCAATTCGTAACGTAGAGATAGCTACTGTTATGCATCTGTATTTCCACGCGCGCATGCGAATGACCGGCAGCGATGCTCGGCACATAGCTGCTAGCTGCGATCAGCTCCGGCGCAGGTTTCGCGGCCTGCCGACCTCAACCGCGCAGTGTGGGCTGCTATTTCTCTTCAGCTAAGTAATGTAGATTTATGGCTGGGTACTAGTAGGGCGCTATAGTTTTATACTTGGCATGGCCAAACTTTGGCATACAATAGTTTAGTGTCAATAGCTCCTGAAGAAGGCCAAATTATTTTGGCTGAAATATTGGTTTCCATTTGAAACTGAGGCTGACGTTTTACATGTTCTTTTCACATGAATCACAAACGATAGCTCCTCCAATACACTGTCCTTTCATAGCTACTGTACGAAGTATTACCATCAGCACATGTGCATATCGCTATGCTACCACTTTTGAGATAGTGTGTGACGGTGCACTATTTCTGTACACTTACACCAAATGTGCGTGCACTGTTGCAGCGCTTCTCAGCTTCGAATGGAGAAAACAAATTACCGCAGGATATTTCACATTACAAAAGAGTTGCACCATTTCGTTTCGGTACTGTGTAACTACGCCCGTGTACATGGTAAGCCGATTTGGAAGCGCGTCCACAATGTTTTGAGGGGAAGCCACGTGCAGGTTAGGCCATTCGCTGAGAATTTGATAGCGCAGTTCCACGAAACTCTGAGGATGGCGATGTTGGTGCTTTATCGGCTGTTCAAATGTGTCTCGCAGATTTTCTATTTGGTTCAACTTTTGTAATTTTTCACGGCCGTCGAGATGTAATACGGTGGGTGAGTGTTCAGAAAAACCAGTCACACATTCTTCCAGCCCGGTGAACTTCGCTGTTGTCAGCTTTATTTGGCTGTTTGCGAGGTAACTGACTCCCAGTGTTCATTGCATGGATTTCTCGTCGCAATGCTCGCTCGCCGAAAGGTGGGAATGAACTTCCACTCACTGCCTGCAGTAGTTTCTGTCGTGTCTGGAACTGATTTTGATTCGCAAACAGTGAATCTCGTCTCCGGTTCCTCTCTGTCACGATTCTGACGTCGTGTTCCGAGGCCACGTGTGTTACACCACTGCTTGTAAGAAAGTTGTCCGGTCAGAGCCAAATACCAGAAAATGCGTCTACTTCTCACAACGCGTGGTAATGCGCACTGCCAAACCCCTATTGCCCATTCCTGCCACTCTGTCCAGTCCTTGCATTTACCCTTGTTTACGCACAGTGTCTACTTAGAAGTACGACACAGTGTCGCTTCGGATTGGCACGCATCGCATTTCTCAACAACACGGCCACTGCAACCTGTCCGTCGACACGGGGCAAGCGACTTTCAACTGAAATGTCTCCCCTGTGCGGGAAGAAACATAATGAATGTACGAGTGCGGATTATAGTCACATGACAGATGACGTACGGAACTTTAGGTCTGGCCATAAGCTGTGCTCGCATAGGCAAAGGCGACCGCCCCTAAGAAGTCGGAAATCCGGGTTTCGATTCCGGTTCAAATGGTTCAAATGGCTCTGAGCACTATGGGACTTAACTTCTGAGATCATCAGTCCCCTAGAACAGAACTAATTAAATCTAACTAACCTAAGGACATCACACACATCCATGCCCGAGGCAGGATTCTAACCTGCGACCGTAGAGGTCGCGAGGTTCCAGACTGTAGCGCCTAGAACCGCTCAGTCACTTAGAGTCCGGATCCGGCGCAAATTTTCTCTGTCGCCATTCCATCATACGGCTGACGGTTGTCCGTACTCGCAACTGCGGATGTATTTCATGATACGTAGACGTCTCACTGATCGCTGCTGCCTTCCGCTCACACAGAGGCGATCAGCACGCGGTGGAACACGTGCCTCGATCGCCGCGCCATCACCCGTACGTCGGAGCACTGTCCCACCAATATTTTGTCCGGCGAACGTAATGCCGTGGTTATAACTCGAAGTTCCATGTGCCTGATTTTTCTGTTTTCGTCTGTGACATCGTGTAACTGAACGAAATAATTATTTTCTTGTCGAGCAGCCGGCCAGAGTGGCCGAGCCGTTCTAGGCGCTACAGTCTGGAGCCACGCGACCGCTACGGTCGCAGGTTCGAATCCTGCCTCGGGCATGGATGTGTGTGATGTCCTTAGGTTAGTTAGGTTCAAGTTGTTCTAAGTTCTAGGGGACTGATGACCTCAGAAGTTAAGTCCCATAGCGCTCAGAGCCATTTGAACCATTTTTTGTCCAGCAAAGAACGAAATTTCTACGTCAACGCTGGTCCGTTCTACATCGTTTCTGAAAGTGAATTTGAGAGTCCTGGAAGTATGTCATAGGCTCAGAGAAATCATGTCTATATCGTTATGCGAATTATGCATTATTAGGATTTTTATATTTGGTGACGTTGGTAATTTCGTCGATGTAACAAGAGATCGTTACATCGGGAGATAGGTCATTGAGATATGACCGATTCCCAGTTATCTTAAAAAGAAGGCGCCTGGCTAAACGGCATCCACGCTGTGTGGGGATCCTAACGGGAGGCTGGTTGGAGTTTAGTGTGTCGACGTACGGTTACTCGTGCCACACTGGTCTTCTACTTTTGGGACGCACCACTGCGAGCTCTTGGCAGCACGGGCCAGTACCTGCTGGCGCGCGCTGCGCGTCGCCTGCGTGAGCCGTCCACCCACCCCGTAGGACAGCCGTAGTGAGCAGCTGAGGCGCGCTGCGCCGAGCTACGAAGCAGAGGCTGCACTCTCTAAGGGATGAAATAAAAATGATGCCAACTTTGTGCTGAGTCGACTGTATTAAAGTTTGAAATATTGTCAAACATTAATTCCATATGGAAACGTGCAGCAGCATCGGCAGCGGCTTTCCGCGCGCCGGCTGAATAAATAACGGCCAAAGTAAAGCGTGGCGGCGACCCGCTTCCGGTCACCTCACTTTGCACGCAGCCGCGATTCGTTTGTTTCGGTTTTGGAGTTCCGAGTATTATCCCGAACGCCCACGGGCTGAAGCGGTATTTCACCATGGAATGCGAAAACTGTGAGGTCAGGACTATCATTCTCTGAATGGAAAAATAACTAAACTAGAAATGTTCCTTCGGATGGTAATCTTCTACAGAAGTTCTTATACAATTTCTTTCGTGTCTCAGCGCACCAAAATTGTGGGAATGTCACAAAAGAAGCGTTTTGCAATGATGTTTCTGTAAAAATTAATTCACAAATATGATTTTACTTTTTGATTATTATAGCGTTAAAAATAATTTTCCTCAAATAGTTGAACTGCAGTACTTAACTAATGCGTGTACGTTCGATCCTGAACACAGAACAGCGAGGTATTCCCCTTGGTGTCTATTTCACGTTATTAAATATACAATAATGTGAGTTAATGCGGTCTGACGCAGAAGTTGGTATTACATGGTTTGTATATTTTGCATTTATGACTATCGATTTAAATACGCCCTTCTTCGTGCGACAACAATGTTATGCCGCAAGCTGAACGCGTATGCATTACATTTTTTCATTATTGTGGTCTGGCTCTGTCGGGGGTGACGGTGTATCACTCGAGTCTAGCACCGCCCTCCGCCAGGCTGGCTGGCCCTGGATGAAGAGAACAAGATGCACATCACTCCCAGCACAGTCACTGTCATCGAGAAGTTACCATCCGTGTTTCATCAAGTAGACTGAACATTCCTTGGCGTATACGTAAATGTCACTCTCACTTTCAACTAGACTTCATCTGGATGAAGCACGACCAGATGTCGTGGTGGCAAGTGCTGCAGTACACACTAGCGGAAACGCTTCGTCACTTCCTTCAGAACAATGTCGACGCACGGCCACGGCAGGATCTACCTTGACTGTTTTGCAGTGGTCGCCCACGCAGGTAGCTCCGGTGTACACGCTTTGCGCCGAAAATTTGGTGTTTAGGCAGGTGAGTAACACGCGATAGGAAGTCCCAGAGCGGTCTAGGGACCGTCATATTAGACAGATGTCCAGGTATGGAGGTAGGATGTAATTCACGGTAAATGAAATCTAAATTTTCACACACTTTGATTATTACCAAAATTTGATGCACATGAATGTAGCCACTAGTCTAAATTGGAAGTGAGGGAGTGCCCACCTCGCACCCGAATCAATGGTCAGACTCAAGAGCCGCCAACCCATCATCTGGCCAGCTTATGCGTTCACAGAACTGGTAAATGTTACACAGTGAACAGCTTGAGCGAAAGTTACCGAACGGATACACTGAGGAGACAAAAGTCGTAGGGTACCACCTAATATCGTGTCGAACCTCGGTTTGCTCAGCGTAGTGACGCAACTCGACTTCGCATGGAACCAACCGGTAGTTGAAAGTCCCCTGCAGAAGTACTGAGCCACGCTACCTCTGTAGGCATCCGTCATGGCGGAAGTTTTGGCAGTGCAGAATTTTGTACACGAACTGACCTCTCCATTATGTCTCATAAATATTCCATAGGATTAACGTCGGGAGATCTTGGTGGCGAAATCATTCGCTCGAATTGTCCAGAATCTTCTTCAACCAATTGTAGCCCACTGACATGGCGGACTGTCATTCATAAAGATTCCATCGTTGCTGCTAATGATATCTAGGTAACCAAACATGAACATTTCCAGTCAGTGGTAGGTTCCATGTAAACACAGCCCACAGCATTATGGAGCCAGCTCTTACCAACTGAAAGCGGCACTCATCTGACCAGGTCACGGTTTTACAGTCGTCTAGCGTCCAACCTATAGGGTCACGAGTCCAGGAGAGCTGTTGCGCGCCATGTCGTGCTCTTAGCAAAGGTAATCTCGTTCGTCGTCTGCTTTCATAGCCCATTAACTATAAATTTCGCCGCCTTGTCGTAACAGATACGTTCGTCGTAAGTCCCACGTCGATTTCTACTGTTATTTCACTAACTCTTGCTTCTGTGTTAGCAATGGCAACTGTAAGCAAATGCCAGTGGTCTCGGTGGTTAAGTGAAGACCGTCGGCCACTGCGTTTTCCGTGGTGAGAGGTAGTGCCTGAAATTTGGTATTATCGAAACACTCTTGGCACTGTGGATCTCAGAACGTTGAATTCACTTACGATTTCCGAAATGGAATGTCCCATGCGTCCAGCTCTGACTACCATTCCGCGTTCAAAGTGTGTCATTTCCCGTCGTGCGGCCACAACCACATCGGAAACGTTTTCATGCGGATCACCTGAGTACAAATGGCTGGCCTTTTGTAACTTGTGTACGCGACACTGCAGCCATCTGTAGACGTCCATTTCGTTATGCTATGCCTTTTGTCACCCCGTGTGTTTCAGTTTGACGCCTGCTAGATGAGACACAGTTCTCGAGGTTTAGTTTGTGTCGGAAAGTAAAACGATTTTGCTACGGTGAAAGGGTACAGTACCGCCCGACATTGAAAATAGGTACAACATTCTTCGTTATTCTTGTCAGAACAACTAATTTTTTCTAATAATAACTCAATTTCAATTAATACAGCGAAGCCGGATACCAGTGTGGGAAAGAATGACAATTTATTTATTTAATTGATCACATGTGCACTCCCACAAAATAAATCCCTACATCCAGTTTGGTGAGATCTGTGAAATGAATGAATGTATGGTCGTCTGCTAACTGCAGATAGTGAATGTGAATATATGATCATCTTTGAGATGATCCTTTGGCCACCTTTGGTGGGACCAAAGAAATGAAATTTACCTGAGCTTTGAGTGCCTGAAATGTGGCTGACCAATACGGTAGCAAGGTGCTCCCCCACTTCAGGAGAGGTGCGAGAGGACCTGGAGAACGGCCATGTTTTGGGACTCTGCCGCTGGATGTTGTGCTGTTAAGACCTGTTTTAGTTGTGCTCCATAATGACAAAACAGTGGAGACATGGTATGCATGTGGAATATTTAAGAGTACTTTGAAATAATAATTTCTCTATTTCAGGAACTTTTGTGGGGAGAATTAAATGTCAGGCAGGTAACATTAATGTGATCGTAGTAATCTTCGGAAGTGACCAACGGCCACAATGAAACCACGTGTAGCAATAAGTTGAAATACTTCCGTGTGCTTAAGTTAAGCTAAATTACTAGCGTGTGTACTATAAGTTAAAATATTTAAGAAATAGCGTGTGCAGAACTTGAAATTGGAGGCGAGTACTTCCACGTGGTGAGTACTGTGTGAGTCTCAATCTGTGTATGAGACAAAGGATAAAGAGAAGTACTCGTCCATGGTATCAGTTGAGGACTCGTGTGTGTGTGATGAGTATGTTCTTAATATTACTTTGCGAGATATGTTTCCGTGTGACGCTTGATTCAAACTATAACACTCTGAGAGAGAAACAAGGTGAGTCAGCCGTCTATCCAGCAACGCCACTTGGCTTGCATTGCACAGGAAGACGTGCATATATCTCCAGAGTTCATAGTAGGAAAGTAGAATTACGAAGTGGGCCAGTGTCGAGTGAAACTGGGATAAATATTAATTGAAGTGGGAAAGCTGAAAGTGATAATGTTGTGACTATTCCCTGTGTAGTATTTCATGTTGTAGTGTGGTGTATGTCATGTAATTTAAGTATGTGTGGTTTGCATGGGAGAGTAGCAAGGTAGTTTCAGAGGTAGTGGGTATGCATGTTCCTTTTGTACCGCTCGGTCTGGAGGAAAGTTTCGTGATGATGATTGTGAGAATCGAAGTGTGAGAAATAATAAAAGATGCAACATCCTATCCAGAAAGCGCACTGTAGCGTTAAATAATTACGAGACCATAAGATAGAGATTCACCAATGTAAAGCCATGCCCACTGGGCGGAATTTCTCATGTGTTATTGTTGTAGGTTATAGAATTTGTGTGTTTAGGTTATAGAATTTATCGGAATAAATAAGATAGTGAAAAGAAAAAGATTGGTGGCCTTTTGCTTCGAATTGTATGTTGTCATGATATCCAGAATTTATAATGTGTGCACCACTCATATTCAGTGCGATGGCCACGTGTTGATAAAAGCCGTTAAATAAGAAAGAAAATGTGGTATTGCCAGTGCGTAGTGAACAGTCAGAGTTCTGTAAATTACTGATAGTCAGATGTGCGTTTCCGTTGCGTATTATTCATACAGGAGGATAATTTGTAACTTAATTGTGAGTACGAGAGTTCATGTTACTCGATAAATAAGAATGAATCCACTCGCTTGGCAGACCACTCATCTTGCAGGCCTGACTGCTTGATGCCACAGTATGAGCAAGGCACGTGGGTGCCTCTCAACAAGTTCCTAATCAGGGGCGAATTATTTGGTCTCACCTGACTGATTCAGTAGTTCGGTTTTTGAATCGGCGTATTCATGTTAGTTATTAGACACAGTCCTTGCCTTTTCGTCTGGGTTTGTAGTAGAGTTCCGTGGTACGTGCCGATAGCCTGTTTGTCTTAGTAGTCTATTTTTTCACCGTCTTTAGTATGGATAGGGACTGTGACTTTTGTGTCCGGATGTATTAGCTTCAGTTACACAGCTTGAGGCTGCAATGGATGGGCATCACTGTTGTGGGGATCCAACGGACGCCCAGCATGTCTGAGTCCTTCGATCGGTCCTCACCGGTGGCCATCCCTATTACTGCTCGCACAGGGGCGTCACCTGTGCTCAAGTGGGAGGTCCCTTCAGGGCGTAGCAGGCGGCAAAAGACTTCCCAGGTGGCCGCTCGTAAGGCCTCCCAGGTTTGCCTCACAAACAGGTTCCAGGTACTGTCTGTGGCTGACACTGTCTCGCAGCCAGATGCCGTCGCCCATCCTGTTTCAGAGGAAACCACTCAGCCTGCAAGATCCGGGCAGTCACAGAGGGTGGGATTATTGGTAGTTGGCAGCTTCAGTGTTCGGTACTTTATGGGGCCGCTTAGGGACATAGCTGCCAAGAAGGGGAAGAAATCCAGTGTGCACTCCGTGTGCATTTAACGTGGAGTCATTCCAGACGTGGAATGGGTCCTTCCGGATGCCATGAACAACACAGGGCGCAGCCAGCTGCAGATCGTGGCATACGTTGGGACCGATGATGTGTGTCGCTGTGGATCGGAACAGATGGTCTCTGGCTTAGAGCGGCTAACAGAAGTGGTAAAGGCTGCCAGTCCTGTTTGCGAGATGAAAGCGGAGCTCTCCATTTGTAGCATAGTGTACAGGACCGACTGCCGACCTGTGGTACAGAGCCGACTGGAGGCTCAGACGGCTCTGCGACCGTGTAGGTTGCAGATTCCTCGACTTGCGCCATGTGTGGGTGGGTTTCGCGTTCCACTGAACGGATCAGGAGTCCACTACACCCAGGAGGCGGCTACATGATTTATTATTATTTCTTTTCCATTAGCTTTGGCTTGTTTTGCTTCTTGTTTAACGGAGATGGGTAGCAGGGGCTGTGTGGCGTAGACTGGGCGGTTTTTTAGGTTGGAGGGTCTCGAGAAAACGCAAAAAGAGCTTCATTCTCAAAGGATGTAGGTCGAACACAGGAAAAACGTAGATACGGGAACCATTGGTGTAACAGTTGTACATTGTCGTAGCTGTGTTGGGAAAGTACCAGGGCTCCAAACTCTAATAGAAATAACTGATGGTCAAATCGTTATAGGCACTGAAAGCTGGTTAAACCACAAGATCATCCGAAATTTTTTCGAGGAATCTAATGGTGCTTCGAAAGGAGAGGCTAAACACAGTTGACAGTGGCGTGTTTGTTGCTGTTAGAAGTAGTTTATCTTGTCGCGAAATCGAAGTAGATAGTTCCTGTGAGTTACTATGGGCAGAGCTCATTGTGGGCAACCGGAATAAAATAATAATTGGATCTTTTTACTGACCTCCCAATTAAGATGATACAATTACTGGAAGGTTTGAAAAAAGCTAAGAGTTTAATTTGAAACACGTATACGACTAATACAATTACAGTTGGTGGTGACTTTAAATTACCCTCGATATGTTGGCGAAATTGTGTGTTTAAATCCGGAGGTACGCATAAAATATTATCCGAAATTGGGCTAAATGCACTCTCTGAAAGTTAACTGGAGCAATTAGTTCGTGAGCCCACGCGAATAGTAAACGGTTGTAAAAACACACTTGAAACTCTTAGCAAGAAATAACCCTGAGCTAATAATAAGCATCGAAATGGATACAGGTGTAAGGTGTTAGGCAAATCCAACACCTTCCATGAAAACCCTGACATGATAGCAAATCCGGCAGTATGTGACATAGCTCCGAATAAATCCTGGCATTAAATTAACCAAAGTAATACGATCAACGAGTGAGCAAATGGAATACCACAGACTAACACAAGAACGCCTAAATGCATGTCATACCTTCCAACCGTGAAACAGACGCAGTTCCGAGGGAAGAAACGAGAACAGAAGCCGAGAGCAGAACCGTGTTAAGTTAGAAGGCCCTACGATAAGGGACGGACACCCACATCGCCAGCCGACCGCGAAAACCACCCCCCATCCCATGTTAAAAGATAGAGCCCTCCAGAAAAACAGTATAGACCTTACGAGAACACTAAAAGGGCCACACCAGCTGCAAGTTTTAGCGTGAGACTTTTTCACGTCACTGTGACGTAGCAAACATTAAAAACATTGCCCCACCACGAAAAGCATAACGTTTCTCATTGGATAGACAGAAGTTTTGTAGGCGGAGCTTAAGGTTAACATTGAGACCCTGATTGGTCAGTTGAAAACACAGTCAGATAGCTTTTCTAAAACCAACTTCGGTAAATTGTAGTAAAGAGAAGTTAGGAGAAAGTTGCTTCCAAGACGGCAAGGTGTGTGGAGCTGCGCCGCCCGCCGCCCCCTGACGCTGCCTAACCAACGACAAGGTAATGAATGCACACGATGCAGCATGAGAGCGCATAAGCCTTCACTCAGAACTGCAGAAGTCTCATCTGTTACACCCCCGTTTTGTTTAATGCAAGCACACAGGAGGCGGATACATCGTTGACAAGTTGGTTCTGACCCAACAAGTAAGTGAATGGATTGTCAGTCTTGGGTATTGTGGTGTGCGTACTGTAAGACGTTTGGTACACACTCCATCAGATTATTTAACTTGTCGCTCAAGCGAAGTAGGCGAGTGTCAGCAATATGTCTCGTGGTCTTATCATGGCGTGTTTATCTTCTGCCGTTTAGGTCAGACGATAGAAATGCCACTTGCATGCTTAGAGTAGCACATTGACGGTGACCAACTTTAAACAGAACTCGATTAATTCTCACACACATTTATTAAAATAATAACAATTATAGAATTACTTAACTTGATTATGGATGCTATTTACAATTGACAACCTGAAGTTCCTTTTGTCTTGGTACGTTAATCTTATTCTCACATATCTCTGATACTTGACAAAGTGTCTATACATTTCTCTTCATGGCTATGTACAGGAATATGATAATCTTATTAGCCGCAGACTGAAACTTGACTACAGACTGATGCAGACTGACTAATTGGAGGTCTGTACACTCGTTATAATACCTTGTGTGGTGTCACCGCCAGACACCACACTTGCTAGGTGGTAGCCTTTAAATCGGCCGCGGTCCGTTAGTATATGTCGGACCCGCGTGTCACCACTGTCAGTGTTTGCAGACCGAGCGCCACCACACGGCAGGTCTAGAGAGACTTCCTAGCACTCGCCCCAGTTGTACAGCAGACTTTGCTAGCGATGCTACACTGACAAATACGCTCTCATTTGCCGAGACAATAGTTAGCATAGCCTTCAGCTACGTCATTTGCTACGACCTAGCAAGGCGCCATTACCAGTTTATATTGAGATTGTTATTAGAGTACCGTCAAGAGCGATGTACACCAATTATGGATTAAAGTTAAGTATTCAAGCCACTACGTTCTTTATTTATTAGACTCAACTCCTTTAGTTGTTCCAGACCACGCCAGTCTGCGTGAATTTAAACACATGTATTTCGGCCTCCTCTAGCAACACGGTGTTGGCTCTTAAGCCAACACAGTACACTTTGGGCGTTCAGGTATCACTGCGCGAGTGTGATCTGCGAGGAGAAAAGGTTCTACGTTAGCAGCAATCTCATTGGCTGCGTTACATATTAATACGCGGATCGGCGGAAGCAGAATTTGGTCCGTCTCTAAGACAGCGGCATCTCGTAGTGCGGAGACGGACGAGCGCTGCGCCTGCGCTATTGTGCTTAGCGGGGCGCGCTCTAGTGGGAAAGTTGTGTACGCGCTGACTACGCGGAACTATGTACACAACAGGTATAATAAGTGTCAAGTTGTGTGAACAAAAAGTTTATGAAACGCGTGAGATCGTATGAGCGCATGCTGACGCGAAGTAGGGTGCGTGAATTGCTTTTAAAACAGAAAATAAGGGATTCGGAAAGATTAGCAATGGAATATCGAGACATTGACCGAATTGAGGTGGAGACCCAGCATGAAGATGGACAGAGAATAGACGACAGTACAACAGACGATGCAGTATCGCGAGAAATAGGACAGATAACGCACCATAACGAGGATAATGTACGCCAAGGCATAGAAAACGTAGGTCAGCATACGACAGAGGAGCAGGAAAGTAGAGAGACAGTCGATGAGGATTCTAACTTGAGTGTTGAATACGTAGAACCCGTAGTACAAGTAATCAGAGCTCCCTCACCACAGAGTGCAAGGAATTCGAGCAGAAACGTGTCACCGCACAGTTCAATGCAATCGGTTGC
The DNA here is from genome assembly GCF_023898315.1 of Schistocerca nitens. Taxonomy (NCBI): domain Eukaryota; kingdom Metazoa; phylum Arthropoda; class Insecta; order Orthoptera; family Acrididae; genus Schistocerca; species Schistocerca nitens. The sequence continues at coordinate 740,779,548 of NC_064619.1, read as the reverse complement.
AAATCAACACTTGGGCGAAAGTACAGAGCGTAGGACGTCGGAAGAAAACGCAATAGGACCCACCAATCTGGCAGAATTATTACAACAAATGACGGAAACCATGACAAGACAAAAGAAAGAAATTGCGAACCAAATTAAAATTCATAATGCAGAAACGACGAAACAAATTGCAGAAACCACGAGACAAATGCGTGAAATTAAAGAACAAAACAAAAAAATTCAGTTCAAATTGTTCAAATGGCTCTGAGCACTATGGAACTCAACTGCTGAGGTCATAAGTCCCCTAGAACTTAGAACTACTTAAACCTAACTAACCTAAGGACAACACACACATCCATGCCCGAGGCAGGATTCGAACCTGCGACCGTAGCGATCGCGCGGTTCCAGACTGTAGCGCCAGAACCGCTCGGCCACCAGCGGCCGGCAAATTCAGTTACACCTAAGTCATATTGAAGACGAGTCGAAAGAATTTCGAGAAGTGATAGGAAACTTAAAAACAGGTACAATCAATTAAGAACAGACATTGACAAGGTACAAGCGCCCGCATCTCGTGGTCGTGCGGTAGCGTTCTCGCTTCCCACGCCCGGGTTCCCGGGTTCGATTCCCGGCGGGGTCAGGGATGTTCTCTGCCTCGTGATGGCTGGGTGTTGTGTGCTGTCCTTAGGTTAGTTAGGTTTAAGTAGTTTTAAGTTCTAGGGGACTTATGACCACAGCAGTTGAGTCCCATAGTGCTCAGAGCCATTTGAACCATTTTTGAACAATGTACAAGCGGACGTACAAACATTGCGTAATGACATTCAGGACGAGATCAAAACATTACGTAACAACACCCAGGGAGAAGTCAAGAAACTAGAGAAACAGATAAACGTAATTACTAGACAAGCAGCAGGTACAGCGCGTGAAATTGTTGAAAACAGTGTGTTACACAAACGTATCACAAAAGCAGCGCTGAAAAGATATGATAATCGCATGGTCAAAACAGAAGCGCAAACGAAGTAACAATTTCAGAAATTGCGAACAGAGTTGTTACAAACTATTGAAGAGCGTAGTGAACAGGATCGAAAAAGCACTGAGTCTGCAACCACATCCGTATCTGTAATAGCACCGGAAAAACAAGCAATTAACGAAGATATTATGCATTTGCGATTTCAATCACAGGCGAAAAGTAACATACGTGAAATCAGACAGCCTGCACCGCAAACAACACGTTTCGAAATTCTTGATGAACAAACGGCACAACAAACACATGCAGAACCACAAATTATTGTTTCAAGACAGTCTGGATCATGCAATGAAGCGGTAAGATTAGCCAGACAAGACACCGAACCAATACGTGACAATGGAAAGCCAGGTCGTGAAGAGTACAGTGCAATGCATTCAGCTACACGTTCACAACCGATTTTTATTGCGTACCACTCCAACGATACTACGCAAGGGTAGGCGAAAGTTACAGTGTACAATACCCAATGGATCTAACACAACCGGAAAGAACGACGGGAGAAATGATCATAAACAAAAGTGGCGAAGAGTCGCGAATTTCATATGGAACTATGACGAAGTACGACAACGATCATTTCCTCACAGTCAGAAAATTTCTACACTTTCGAGAAGGAAACTCATTACATCCACGAACTTTTATTGATCAATTCCGAGTAGGATTACCAGAACACTGGACGCTAGGACACAAATTAGACTTTATATGTGCACACATGTCAGGAACAGTCGCAGAAACCATGCAGAATGTTGCAGCGACATGCCGATCGTACGAAGATTTCAGAGAGAAGTTTCTCTCACGATATTGGTCCAGCGAAGCACAGAACAGAGTGAAGTACGAATTATTACAGAACCCATATTTTGAAAATTCAGGAGAGAAGATCCCCGTGAAATTTTTCGAAGTAATGGCAAAGAAAAATCAATGCTTAGATGTACCATACAGTGACGGAGAGTTCATTAAATTATGCGCGACGAAGTTACCATTGAAATGCCAGCAATCATTAGTAGGTCGCGGAGGCAATGACGTCGAAGCATTTAAAGGAATTCTCTTCTCTTCTGTAGTGGTCAATCCAAGGATTGGTTTGCAATAGCTACAATGGCAGCTTGTCTCCATTCTGTGCGTCTTTCAGCTTTTCTCTTCATTTCTTTATAGGTGTTACATCCCACTTCGTTCATGATTTGATCCATGTACCTCAGTCGTGGTCTTCCTCTTGGTCTTTCTCCCTCGACATATCCCTCTATGATTGTGTTCAGGAGTCCTTTATGTCTTAATAGATGGCCTGTAAATAGCACTCTTCTTTTAACAATGAAACTCCACAAGCTTCTCTTCTCACCTGCTCTTTCCAGAACCACTTCGTTTTTGACCTTGTCGATCCATTTTATTTTGAGCATGCGTCTATAGCACCACATTTCAAAAGAATTTAGCTTCTGGTCTTCCTCTGTCCCGAGAGTCCATGTTTCACACCCATAGCATGCCACACTCCACACACATGATTTCAAAAATCTTTTCCTTATTTCAAGGCTGATGCTCTTAGATGTTAATATGTTTTTCTTCTTGTTAAAAGCAGCCTTTGCTTGAGCTATTCTACTTCTCACTTCTGCCTTGCTCCTTCCATCCCCGGTCATATTACTGCCCAGATAAGTAAATTTATCAACTTGTTCAAGCAGTTCGTTGCCTACATGAACTTGGACTTTCACTTGATCTTCTTTGTCGCATGCCATTACTTTTGTTTTTGCTTTATTAATTCTCATATTATATTATTCACCCTTAACTTTATCCATTCTATTCAGTAGGACTACAAGATCTTCTTCACTTTCAGCCAGGACAGCTATATCATCGGCATATCTTATCATATCTATTCGTTGGCCATGAATTACTACACCTGTCTGTGAATTTTCCCTTACTTTTTTCAGCGCCTCTTCAATGTATACGTTAAAGATAACAGGGGATAGTGCGCAACCTTGTCGGACACCTTTCCGTATCTGCACCTCTTCTTGTTTTGTCCGTCCACGGATAACTGCTGTCTCGTTTTTGTACAGGTTCCATATCATTTTTCTATCTTTATGGTCTATTCCTACTTTTTTGAGTACCTCAAACATCTTATCCCATTTAACATTATCAAAGGCTTTCTCTACATCTACGAAAGCTATGTATGTTTTCAGGTTCTTATCTAGTCGTTTCTCTATTATTAGTTTTAGAGCAAATATTGCTTCTCTGGTTCCTCTATCTTTCCGGAATCCAAACTGGTCTTCGGAGAGTGTAGCTTCGACTTTTTGTTCTATGCGTTTTAGGATAATTGAGGTTAATATTTTAGAGGCGTGAGTAACTAGGCTGAGCGTCCTATAATTTTCACATCTTGTAGCGTTTGCCTTCTTTGGAATGGGGATCATAATGTTTTTTCTCAACGTCTGTAGGAATTTTACCCTGCTCGTACATGTTGAAAACAAGATTATACAACTCCTGATTCAGTTTTGCTCCTCCAGATTTCGGAAGTTCGGCTCGGATATTGTCTATACCAGGCGATTTGTTATTTTTCAATTTTTTCAGAGCTAGTTCAAACTCTTCCTTTAATATGGGTTCACCTATGTTGTGTGCATCTACTTCTGTTTCTTCTTCCATGATGTTTTCAGACAGGTCTGGTCCGCTGTACAGGTTTCCTATATATTGATTCCATCTTCTTGTAACTTCATCTAAGGGAACTAGAGTTTATATTTTCGGAAGATGACGCAAGAAAAAGAGGAAGTGCACGTGAAAACGAAAGCAAAAAGCAGTGGAGTCCACAAGACACAGTACGAAGAAACAATAATGACGAACCACGTGTTAACATCGCGCCAAGGAACGACAACAGGTTTCAACAAAGAACCGGTTATACATTTAGAAGAGAATATGGCAATAACTATAATTGATGATTAACTAACAACCTCAGCTGCCGACAGGTGTTGTTGATATACCTCGATGTGGACAGCTGAAAATGTGTCCCGACAGGGACTCGAATCCGGGATCTCCTGCTTACATGGCAGACGCTCTATCCATGCTACTCTATCCTGTGCAAGCTGCTTCATCTCCCAGTAACCTAAATCCTTCTGAATCTGCTTAGTGTATTCATCTCTTGGTCTCCCTCTACGATTTTTACCCTCCACGCTGCCCTCCAATACTAAATTGGTGATCCCTTGATGCATCAGAACATGTCCTACAAACCGATCCGTTCTACTAGTCAAGTTGTGCCACAAATTTCTCTTCTCCCCAATCCTATTCAATACCTCCTCATTAGTTATGTGATCTACCCATCTAACCTTCAGCATTCTTCTGTAGCACCACATTTCAAAAGCTTCTATTCTCTTCTAGTCCAAACTATTTATCGTCCATGTTTCACTTCCATACATGGCTACACTCCATACAAATACTTTCAGAAACGACTTCCTGACATTTAAATCTATACTCGATGTTAACAAATTTCTCTTCTTCAGAAACGATTTCCTTGCCATTGCCAGTCTACATTTTATGTCCTCTCTACTTCGACCATCATCAGTTATTTTGCTCCCCAAATAGCAAAACTCCTAATCTAATTCCCTCAGCATCACCCGACTTAATTCGACTACATTCCAATATCCTCGTTTTATTTTTGTTGATGTTCATCTTATATCCTCCTTTCAAGACACTATCCATTCCGTTCAACTGCTCTTCCAAGTCCTTTGCTGTCTCTGACAGAATTACAATATCATCGGCAAACCTCAAAGTTTTTATTTCTTCTCCATGGATTTTAATCGAATTTTTCTTTTGTTTCCTTCACTGCTTGCTCAATATACAGATTGAATAACATCGGGGAGAGGCTACAACCATGTCTCACTCCCTTCCCAATCACTGCTTCCCTTTCATGTCCCTCGACTCTTATAACTGCCATCTGGTTTCTGTACAATTTGTAAATAGCCTTTCGCTCCCTGTATTTTACCCCTGCCACCTTCAGAATTTGAAAGAGAGTATTCCAGTCAACATTGTCAAAAGCTTTCTCTAAGTCTACAAATGCTAGAAACGTAGGTTTGCCTTTCCTTAATCTAGCTTCTAAGATAAGTCGTAGGGTCAATATTGCCTCACGTGTGCCTATATTTCTACGGAATCCAAACTGTCTTCGTATATATAGTTAAAGGCTACCCAGCCATTGACCTTCGTCTGTGCGAATGCGCACAGGTTGCCCAAACTCTTACGGGAATCGCCAAAGCGTGGGCGAGTAATGAGTGGGTGGGCAAATGTCTATAAGGTACAATACATATGTAGATTTGTGGACAGTTCGGAATGTGAGTCTCACGGGAAGCGTGCAAGGGATAAGTGCCTGCAGTCGCACTATTCATCTGTGTCTTCGGTGGCTCAGATGAAAAGAGCGTCTGCCATGTAAGCAGGAGACCCCGGGTTCGAGTCCCGGTCGGGGCACACATTTTCAGCTGTCCACATCGAGGTATATCAACAACACCTGTCGGTAGCTGAGGTTGTCAGTTAGTCATTTATTCCAGGGAAAAGCTGCACGGTCATCAACAGTAACCGTTCTTTCGAGAACAAGTTACTGTTTTCGTATATGATAACTATAATTCACCCAGGAACGGCAACAACTATTACAGAGGGAACAATGACAACCGGAACGGCTATTGGAGAACCAATAGACCGACAAATTATCAACAAAGAAACCAATATCAACAAGCTGAACAAGAAAAGAGCATACAGCTAGAAGAGGTGGAGGTAAGACCACCAAACCCCGAAAAACGTTCGAATTGACAGCTAAGCGCCCCATTCAAAGAGAATGACGCACCGACCCAGGATAATTACAGCACCTTGAACAGAGAAGTAAATACCTTATCACGAGAAGAGAAGAAGGAAGAAACAAAACCGCAGGGACCAGATGAAAACGAAGACAGGAAAATAACAATATCGGGTTGGGACAAAATTAATTAGGAGAATACTGACGAGGAAGATGAATTACCAGAGGCATGCACAACGAATGTAGGAGGAAAGGACGAAGTAATGAGTATTGCAGAGCTATTTGAGATAGAAACCAGGGAAATCGAATTCAATGAGAATAATGCGCAGTCGACATAAGTTGAAAATAAGTTACTAGTGGGCACACAACCCAACGTATATAATGAAGGAAGTTATGAAGCGATAATTAGAGCATTTAAAGGCGATTATGTGGAAGTAGCGACGAAGAAGGAGAAGATAGACGAGGATGAGGAAAAAGTAGAGGATGTTGAAGAAAGCGAAAATGAAAGAAGAAATAGAGAAGAGGAAATAAAAGAGAGAGAAGTAGCAGTCGAAGCTTATCCTACAGAAAGCTCGAATTCACAAGGGAAATTCCTGAAAAAACTCATATATGATTCAGTGGAGGATTCGTTGATGCAAGAAGAAGAAGAACAGAACCAACCCTTTCAAATTCAACCAATTGTGAAGCATATCCCAGTCAATATTGTAATTGATAGCGGAAGTGAACTGACTGCGATATCAGAAAATTTTATCATGCAGTGTAATGCCAATGAGGAATTGCCATACTGAAAACACGTAAGATTAAAGTAAGAAGTCCTATTAGAAACAATGCTGCGGAAGTTACGAGACAAACAAGGTTAACTCTTTCCTGCCAAGGTCAAAAGATCGAAGCCAACTTCGTTATTATACCTAAACTAACTGTAGATTTGATTATAGGCGCAGATTTTTTAAATGAGAGACAAGCGATAATAGGTATGGGGAAAGGTAGCGTAACATTCAGGAATGTCACACTTCTCTTTGAGCAAAAGCTAAAATTAGAAGAAATACTAGTTATAAACAAACAATTAAGAATGATGCGAGATAAAGAGGATGAAGAATTAGAATGGTATGCACAAAAGGGGGAATCGCCTCAACTCATGTTAGAAGTCCATAGAGAAATCGACGAAAAATTGCAAGAAGTTCAAGATATTTCGGAACACAGTAAAAGAGAATTAGAGGGTATTTTACGAGATAAAGCAGAGGTATTTTTATCTAAGACTGGCAGTATTAAGCACTTTCAATACAAGTTTGAAGTAAAACAGCACAAACCATTTAGAGTGCCACCCTTTACAATCCCCTTAAGCTATAGGAATAAAGTATTCCACGAGATATCTAAATTGTTAGATGATGACATTATTGAACCAGCTACCTCCACATATAACAGTCCGCTCCATATTGTACAAAAACGAGATGGGAGCATCAGGTTAGTGCTTGATTCCAGACAGATCAACACAATCATAATCACTGAGACAGGTCGCCCAGAAAAATTAGAGGAAATGATACAAAAGTTCCACAGTGCTAAGATATTTTCATCAATTGATTTACAGAGTAGTTTCTGGCAAATAGAATTGGCCCCATAATGTAGAAAATTTACAGCATTTATCGTATTCGGTAGATGTTACCAATTTAAACGATTGCTATTTGGTTTAAACATATCATCAGCAGCGTTTATTAGGGGATTTAATACTATACTCAGTCCTGAAATTTTACAAAAAAATACTTGTTATGTTAATGATGTGATTATAGCAGAACCCTCTTGGGAACATCACAACGACACATTAAATCAGTTTTTACAGATCATGAAAGAACATGGGGTCACAGTAAATATAACAAAATCCGAATCTGGAAGGCGAGGGGTCAAATTTCTAGGACACCTAATTTCAGAGAAAGGGGTAATGCCCGACCCAGAAAAACTAATGGCAATCAAAGAATTCTGTACTCCATATAATAAGAAAACTCTCAGAGGATTTCTCAGTCTCACCGGAATCTATAAAAAATTTATTTGGATCGACTCTCTCGCAACACCACGCCTATGTGCATTGACTGGAAAAAACACGCCATGGGTATGGGATCAACAAGCCAATGAAGAATTTTTAAAAGTGAAAAACGCACTAACACAAAATTTTTGAATGGGCACTGATAGCGCGAAAACATAGGAGTTGTTTCATTCCAAGAATACGAACAGGCAGGCATCATATAGAACAATTGCATTTGCCAGTCGTGTACTCACAAAAAGCGAGAAAAACTATTCAGCCATGGAGCTGGAAGCATTGGCCATTGTATGGGGCTTCCAACGTTTTCGATACTTCCTATTCGGAAGAAAAACAAAAGTATACACTAACCACAAAGCATTAGAATTTCTGTTATCTGCCAAACTAACTCATGGGAGGTTAGCCAGATGGATGTTAATACTACAAGAATTTGACTTCACTATTACACACACGTGATGACTGGGTGTTGTGTGATGTCCTTAGGTTAGTTAGGTTTAAGTAGTTCTAAGTTCTAGGGGACTGATGACCATAGATGTTAAGTCCCATAGTGCTCAGAGCCATTTGAACCATTTTATTACACACATACCAGGACCAGCGAATGTATTAGCACAGGGCTTCACAACATACGTGCTCGCGGAGCAAGCTGTGAGCAGCAATGCGTGAGCACGGAGCAGCGCGAGCACGCTACCCCCACTACCGGACCAGAGCGGAGAGTGGGGAGAGTCACGTGGGGTACACAACAGCTGCCGCCAGTCGATGTAAATCTGCGGCCACCTGCAGGGATATCACTCACGAATTATTACTGCGCCAAATGAAACAAATAAATGAGAATGTACACGTGCCACATAATTTTATTAGCCTAGTGTATGCCTCTACCATCTGTAGACACTGAAACTAAAGAATTCCACGACAATCCTATATTTTCAACACTTTCTTCAACACTACTTAAAATATCACCTCCGGTTGTAGTGTTCTTCATGGCTACTACATCGAGGAGCTCCTCCCTCACCTGAAGATCTCTATTAACACCTCTAATAAATATGGCAAGCTGCGCTGTTCCAGTGATATCAACACTTTCGTCCAGAGCTAGAGAATACGCCATAAAATCTTTACAGATATTTGCAAGCTGGCTCTGGACGTCGTCTACCATGTCCTGTATGCGATGCATAATGGTCATGTTAGATAATGCCACAATCCGAAAATGTTCAACTTGAGACGGACACAAATGTTCCGCTAGAGCTACCAAACATTCTTTTATTAAATCGCCATCAGTTAAGGGGCGCAGGGATTTTGCTAAAAGCAAAGCAATTTTGTAACCCACTCTGAGAACTGCCTCAGTTGATTTTTCTTCGTCATCCAGATCTTCTTCGGATAGCTTCCTTTTAAGTTTAATAACTTCCTGTGCACGATCTGGTCCATCACATTTTGCACTTCCGTAGTCTTTCGCGTGGTACGACATATAATGTCGCTGCAAATTAAATTTCGTAAAAGAATTCAGCGTTTTGTGACATACTAAACATTTTGCAACACCATCCTTTTCAGTAAACAGATACAATTCCTCCCAATGGGGGTGGAACTGCGAAAGCATGGTTGGGGTTACACAACGGCGACTTCACATGATTCTTAACCAGCGAAGTGACTGTTAAGAGCTGATCGTAGTACTTTAAACGTTACACAGTCGGCGCGAATTCAATACGCACGCTGCGGCCCTATTCAAACGTGCGCGCGCATTTCCGCTCCCTCCCTACTTCGCGACCTTGCAGCTGCTGCCGAGCACCTGCCTGAGCAGTCGCGAGTACTCGGGCTCAAAACCGGCCAGTTGTTAAGCCCTGTATTAGCAGATACTTTATCACGATGTCCACAGGGTGCATCCAATAACATAGGTTTGGAAGCAGCGGAAGACCAGTTTACAATGTACTGTATGAAACAAGTACCTTTCGAAAACTACATTACGACAGCATTGAAAACCATAGGCAAAGAATTGTTAATTTATATCGCAAATGAACTAATTAATAAGTACATATGGTATACACATTTAAGTAATGGCCGCTTTGGACCAAAGCAATGCTTTTTAAAAATAAAAAAAAAACAAGCCATTTTCCTAATATGGAAAGATGAATTAGAACAGTATTAGTCAAATGCAAAAAATGTATGAGGGCTAAACATGTCACTTTCCAAACCAAACCACCTAAGTTTCCAATAATCCCTAAAAAATTAAAACAAATAGCTGCAACAGATTTGATGGGGCCCCTCCCACGCACAAAAAATGGATATATTTTCATATTTGTCGTTTTGGAACTTACTTCTAAATATGATACCTTGACACCATTAAAACGGGTAACAGGTCTTACTATAAGTAAAACATTTAGACAAGATTTTCCCAGACAAGTATGTCGAGTGGAACGAATATTTTCAGATAATGGCCCACAATACAAATCACTGCAATGGCGGAACATGTTAAAACAACACAAAATAAAACCCATCTACATATCTAAGTACAAACCTAGCGTAAATCCAGCAGAACGATCTATGAAGGACATAGGCACTTTATGCCGGTTATATGCAGGCAAAAGACACAACACTTGGAATATATGCCTTAAAGATTCTCAAGAAGTAATAAAAGAAATGCCACATAGCACTACAATACTACCTTCAGTTACTGTACTTAAAAATATTGAACCCCCAAACATAACCAGAGAAAATGTTAGATTTCCTATTGTACCACGTAGACAGCACAAACAAGTCATAGCAACAGCACTCTCCAACATCAGAAAGGCAGCCACTAAAAGAAAAGAAAGAGGAGATAGAATAGCAATTAAAAGAACATTCTCAGTAGGCCAGAAAGTATGTAAAAACACACCATCTCTCCAGCAAACAGAAACACAAAATACATACATTTTATGCTGCATACAAAGGACCAGTCATAATTAGCCGAATTGCTCATGATAATGCTGTGGAAGTAATGAACCCAAAAACAGGCAAAACTTTAGGATTTCACCTTGTGAGCCATATCAAAAAGTTTGAAGATTAATTTTATAATTAGCACAATATTTCAAGTTTATGTTGCAGATAATATCGTCAGAAGAAAGAAGAATGAAGAGAGAGAAAGGTGGGGAAAAGAAAGTAGTTTCAGTAAAAACAAAAATAACTCTATTAGTAGCATAGATTAAGGTGAAGGGATAAAGCGTAGATAGTATGAAATACTAAAGTGTTACACCAAAATAAAAAACGAATCTAAGGATTCTTGTAGAAGTTAAGTCTCAAAATATCTTAGAATTGTAACATGGAAAGGGTGCCGAAATTTGTAAAGCTTTTTAAAAAGGTGTAAACAATGTAGGCACTAGACATATGTTAGATGATTATAAGTAAAACTTTTTGTAAGAACCATTGTAAAAACTCCAGCAAGACCCAGATTCACAAGTAGCAACGAGAGACGTATCAAGAAAGAAAAGGACGTAATTAGCAAGACACAATTCCTACAAGGCAGAAGGGTCGAGAGAAGGGAAAGGACAGCGAGACCAACAAAGGGCACTTGTATCCAAAGTCGGCAGTAAATCTACTGCTGAAAGGGACCCGTGCAGGGACAGACAAGCAAACACTGGACTTTCGGCACTTGTAAACCCCGGGATGCCCAGACTCAGCGGAGCGAGCTAAAAATGGCCCAAGGAGAAGACCGCTTGGGCAAGCCACCTCTGGCAAAAAATATGTGTAAAAGTCACACTACTGCTATTGAATAGCACGCTGTTGTACGAAACTGAAGAAAACTTCCACAAAGTGGAAATGACACGTCCAAACAATTTATCAAACTGTTACTAAGAGGAGCACTTCAAAGCTACTAGTTATCAATAAATATTCCCATATCCTGCCCACAGAAGAACCAAGAATCAAGTAAGAAGCAGAGATAGACTATATAGATCTCGTCCGTTGGTGAAACAATGTCAATCAAGTCTCCGAACGAAATTTACGTCAACAACAGAAATTATGGCACATTTTCACTTTTGAAAAGCTGTGGATCTCTTAAAGAGCTCGTAATAGCATTTCAGAATTACTGATCATGGAAATTAATACTGCCTCCGACACCCAAAGTCACTTCGCTGAAAGTCATTAGTATTAAAGACAGCCCACTTCCCTTTTTATTAACCTCACTCAGTGAATGATTCGTCCTCCGTTCAGTAACATTATCTGGATGGATAAGATTTAACTCAATGAGCATGTGGCGTAAACGCTCTTGCAACAAATAACGTCTTAGCACAGGTTTTAAATATCCTTTGATAACATCATTTGTTCAGTTTTTATTCATTCTTCTCAATACATTTATATCGTCAATGTATGAGCTCGATTTAATGCTGTGAAGACAAGCAGGCAGGAACTGATGCATGAATTAGGATCATACAGTGCTTCTGATCTCTCTTTTATCTTTCTACAATACAAACAATATGTTTTTTAACAATAACTAAAGGCCGCTGTCCCAACGATGATGTCTTTTAGCTTGGCTCGGCTGTCGGCTTGCGCGTGTGGTGACGAGCTCTCAACGACGTCGCACCTTGTTGCAGCAAGTTATGACCCAACACACCTTAGCCCCATTTTCTATGATGTGAATATTACGTACTTTATACATCCAGAGCTCTTGCCACAAACCATGCATCGAACGAGTCAAGGATGTCCTGTATTCTCTCATGAACAACAGTACGTACGCCCCCCACCCCCCTTTTTCACCGTTCCAAGAGGCTCGACACATGCCTGCGACGGAACTTTCCACCTGCTATTAACTATTTATAAATAAAATAATCATCACCTGATACCTTCCCTGTAGGTCTCACTGACATCTTCCCACATCAAATGATGTCTCTAAACTTTTTACTGTGTATGACAATCTCAGTCCCGTTATGTTACACCTAATTGAAGACCATCACTTCGGTTCATATTAACATTCCGGTCATTACAGTTTCACTTGCCGATGACATATGTCACGTGACTTGATTTGGCTTACCCATTAATTAGTAGAAACAACCTTATTCGACTATGTCATAGGTTTATTGTCACCATTATTACACGCAGGCCCATAACCTTGCATTACTTTGCCTGCAGTAATGTGTAGAAAGGAACAATACCACTGTTCTGAACCAATATTGTATTCATATCATTATTTTTCTTTCAAAATTTTTTTGGTGATATGTACATTGAAATAAGACGCATGTTCTCAACCACCGGCACATTTAGGTCACTCCCTTGGTGTCTCATATAAACGTTGTGGTATCACCAAAAATACAGCTTATAATTATCAGAAACCCCTGTTCTCCACTGATACATAATTGCAAGTAGGCATTAAAGTAGGTTCTACAAACTTCCAGTAAAAATCTAATCTGATTTAAATAATTTTCGAGACCGTCTGCTTTTATTTTGGATTTGATTCAAGTAACAGTTGTACTTTCGCTACCTGTGACTTTTACTTGTGCCCGTTACAGACAAGCTTTAGGCTCCCTTAGAGTAACGATATTTGATTATTTTTACGCAGTGTGTTCTAATACCATTTAAACTATGATACCGTTGCTATATCAGTAAGTTAGCCGATCAGCAGTAATCATCCATGCACACACATTAATCGAGAGGATAATAACGTTATTAAAATAATGAAAAATCAGAAAAGTTACTATTTACTGAGAACATATCTCTCTGGCAACACTTTCCTCAAATGTGTCCATTTGTGAACATCAATCATTTCACCTTAAGCAGTCCTTCAGTGTACATAATAATAATCACAATCTTTTGCTACCAAACAGAATCTCTTAATAAATGATGACTAACTGACAACCTCAGCTGCCGATAGGTGTTGTTGTTATACCTCGATGTGGACAGCTGAAAATGTGTGCCCCGACCGGCACTCGAACCCGGGATCTCCTGCTTACATGGCAGACGCTCTATCCATCTGAGCCACCGAGGACACAGATGACTAGCGCGACTGCAGGGACTTATCCCTTGCACGCTTCCCGTGAGACTCACATTCCCAACTGTCCACAATTCTACATATGTATTGTACCTTACAGACATCTATTCCAGGGAAAAGCTGCACGGTCATCACCAGTAACTGTTCTTTCGAGAACAAGTTACTGTCTTCGTATACATAGAATCTCGTAGGTATCCTATTGCTTTACATAGAGTTTGTTACTTATTTCCAGAAACTCATTCTCCTAAAGATACACAGTACTATTAATGCCTCCCTCATTAGGACACTGCAATTTATAGATACCCCAGGCCTTTGTCATTTATTAGAGTTTGGCATCAACTCAGATCTTTAGGACGGGTGGTAGGGACAGAGCATCGAGTGACACTATACTGAGTGCACATCCGAAAATTACCTCGAGCAATTAAACAGAGAACCGACTCGTGGAGATAACATCTTGGACCTACTGATAACAAACAGACCCGAACTTTTCGACTCTGTTTGTGCAGAACAGGGAATCAGTGATCACAAAGCCGTTGCAGCATCCCTGAATATGGAAGTAAATAGGATTATAAAAAAAGGGAGGAAGGTTTATCTGCTTAGTAAGAGTAATAGGAGGCAGATTTCAGACTACCAAACAGATAAAAACGAAAATTTCTGTCCCGACACTGACAATGTTGAGTGTTTATGGAAAAAGATCAAGGCAATCGTAAAAAGCATTTTAGACAAGTACGTGCCGAGTAAGACTGTGAGGGATGGGAAAAACCCACCGTGGTTCAACAACAAAATTAGGAAACTACTGCGAAAGCACAGAGAGCTTCACTGCAAGTTTAAACACAGCCAATACCGCTCAGACAAACAGAAGCCAAACGATGTCAAAGCTAGCTTAGTGGGCTATGCGTGAAGCGTTCAGTGAATTCGAAAGTAAAATTCTATGTACCGACTTGACAGAAAATCCTAGGAAGTTCTGGTCTTACGTTAAATAAGTAAGTGGCTCGAAACAGCATATCCAGACACTCCGGGATGATGATGGCATGAAACAGAGGATAACACGCATTAAGCTGAAATACTAAACACCTTTTTCCAAAGCTGTTTTACAGAGGAAGACCGCACTGCAGATCCTTCTCTAAATCCTCGCACAAACGAAAAAATGACTGACATCGAAATAAGTGTCCAAGGAATAGAAGAGCAATTGAAGTTACTCAACAGAGGAAAGTCCACTGGACCTGACGGGATACCAATTCGATTCTACACAGAGTACGCGAAAGAACTTGCCCCCCTTCTAACAGCCGTGTACCGCAAGTTTCTAGAGGAACGGAAGGTTCCAAATGATTGGAAAAGAGCACAGGTAGTCCCAGGTTTCAAGAAGGGTCATCGAGTAGTTGCGCAGAACTATAGGCCTATATCTCTGACATCGATCTGTTGTAGAATTTTAGAACATGTTTTTTGCTCGGGTATCATTTCTGGAAACCCAGAATCTACTCTGTAGGAAACAACATCGATTCCCGAAACAGCGATCGTGTGAGACCCAACTCGCTTTATTTGTTCATGAGACCCAGAAAATATCAGATATAGGCTCTCAGGTAGATGTTATTTTCCTTGATTTCCGGAAGGCGTTCGATACAGTTCCGCACTGTCGCCTGATAAACAAAGTAAGAGCCTACGGAATATCAGACCAGCTGTGTGGCTGGATTGAAGAGCTTTTAGCAAACAGAACACAGCATGTTGTTCTCAATGGCGAGACGTCTACAGAAGTTAAAGTAACCTCTGGCGTGCCACAGGGTAGTGTTATGGGGTCATTGCTTTTCGCAATATATATAAATGACCTAGTAGATAGTGTCGGAAGTTCCATGCGGCTTTCACGGATGATGCTGTAGTATACAGAGAAGTTGCAGCATTAGAAAATTGCAGCGCAATGCAGGAAGATCTGCAGCGGATAGGCACTTGGTGCAGGGAATGGCAACTGACGATTAACATAGACAAATGTAATGTATTGCGAATACATAGAAAGAAGGATCCTTTATTGTATGATTATATGAAAGCGGAACAAACACTGGTAGCAGTTACTTCTGTAAAATATCTGGGAGTATGCGTACGGAACAATTTGAAGTGGAAGGATCATATAAAATTAATTGGTGGTAAGGCGGGTGCCAGGTTGAGATTCATTGGAGAGTCCTTAGAAAATGTAGTCCACCAACAAAGGGGGTGGCTTACAAAACACTCGTTCGACCTATACTTGAGTATTGTTCATCAGTGTGGGATCCGTACCAGATCGGATTGACGGAGGAGATAGAGAAGATCCAAAGAAGAGCGGCGCGTTTTGTCACAGGGTTATTTGGTAAGCGAGATAGCGTTATGGAGATGTTTAGCAAACTCAAGTGGCAGACTCTGCAAGAGACGCGCTGTGCATCGCGGTGTAGCTTGCTGTCCAGGTTTCGAGAGGGTGCGTTTCTGGATGAGGTATCGAATATATTGCTTCCCCCTACTGATACCTCCAGAGGAAATCACGAATGTAAAATTAGAGATATTCGAGTCAGCACGGAGGCTTTCCGGCAGTCGTTCTCCCCGCTAACGATACGCGACTGGAACAGGAAAGGGAGGTAATGACAGTGGCACGTAAAGTGCCCTCCGCCACACAGCGTTGGGTGGCTTGCGGAGTATAATTGTAAATGTAGATCAGTACCTGTAAGTCAGTACACTGTCGTTTAACAGTATCAAAACTGCTATTTGTATTTCATTAAACAAGAACTTTGCAGTACTTGAATGAATCGTGTACATTAGTTATTTACTCTGTGTCTTTTTAGTAACACTTTAGATCTAGGGTTAAAGTGGTTCGTCTTTCTTGCCACTCCTAGTAGTCAGCATTCCCAAACAGTGATCTATTTCCTCTTTTCATAAACTTGTATTCTTTTTCTTTTAATAGTGACATACTCTATTCTCACATGAAAGGCGGTGAACTTATTAACGTCTTCCTGTATTGTAAACCAATTGCTTTTGCATTTTCTAATGTGTTGATTGTTATATATGTCATCAATTTTTCCAGGTTATGGAACTTTGGGGGTTAGTAGTTTAGGGTGTGGTTTAGCGGTCACCTCCCACAGACCATCTTGTCGTAAGCACATCCTCAGTTAAATCACTAATACGGTACTCTGGTATCGAAGCACTTCTATTAGGTTTCTTTAAATGATTTTTTGCACTATAAACTAGGTTTTGTGTCACTCTCACCGTTTTTACTTGTTCTAGGTATAAAATCTGATCTGTTAGAACATATATCCACTTCTAAGTGCACTGATGCCCATTGGATTTTCCTTCCATTGCTCCATGAACCTGGCACCATATCTTCAAATCGTCATAAGAAAATTATAGGGTGCAATCGATCCCCTGGTTCAAACTTTGACAGCTTCTTAGAGATCCCACTGTTCCTCTTAAACTGAAACTCCTCCCACCATTCCTTACCTGTCAAGGAGCGTCCTTCCCATTATTATCACGTTTGGTTATTCCACATTCTTCCTTCGCATTACTCTGACACACACCACTGTGTCGACCGGTATAACCGTCAGTTGTTTAAGTGATCCTGAACTGTTTAACTGCTCCTTCATTTCTTAACTTATTTGCTCATACATCTACATGGTCCACTACGTGGGTAATTTTATTTTCGACTTCACCTGTAACTTCTTTAATACACTCATAACATTCTTCGATACTTTGCTGTAATTGGGCTTTCATAGTAATCTTTTTCTCCCTTGATTCCTTTATATGTTTCTCTAACTGTTCACCCACATCACCGATTTCTGTTCCCAAGTGCTTAATCTCCATCTTTAATTGTGAAGTATCCTAAGATAGCTGGTTTTGAAACTCTGTCTTCAGTTCTCTGATATTACTTGCTAAATATTTGGCTCAACTTATTCTCGAGCTATTCATTATTAGCATCTAACAGTAATTTCATAACATTAATTTTCGTGTACTATATCATTAGCCAATTAATTCGTTTTAATATTTCTTTCCTCAGGGTGAGCTGCTAGATCCCCTTTAAGAATACTTCTCCATTCACTCAGAAACCGTCTTTCAAGCATTTTCACTAATTATAGATACTATAGTACACTTGTGCCTTAAAAACTAAAATCATCACCACCAGCCAATTCAGTCACTAACTGATGTGGCCTCTTCGAGTCGTGCATTCAGGTAGGCATTCAGCAGTCCTCTCCAAGTGGGACGGTCTTGGGCACTTCTCTGCCAGGTGTTACCAGCGATCTTCTTGATGTCTTTGTCCCACCTGTCTGGTGGTCTTCCTCTAGGCCTCCGGTGCTCTCCCGGACTCCACTCCAGTACTAGCTTCGTCCATCTGTTGTCTTTTCTTCTTGCGACGTGGCCAGCCCACTGCCATTTCAAGGAGCCTATTGTCTCTAAGATGTCTTTAAACTTTGTCACAGACCGGAAGTCATCTGCCTTTTTCCTTTCCTTTCTTGTATAGCCCAGCATTGATCTTTCAATGGCTCTCTGTGCTGTCTTAAGTTTCCCTTTTGTAAATGAGTTCAGTGTCCATGTCTCGCAACCATACGTCAGCACAGTGCATTGATCAAATACTGATTTCTTCAGATTTACTGACATTTTTGATCTGAATACTGTTGAATTCCTCCAAAATGCTTGCCAGCCAAGCTTGATGCGCCGATAGATTCCTGGCCTTGCATCTCCCTTCATATTTATAGTCTGGCCAAGGTAGATATATTCATTGACCTCTTCTAATGGACTGTCCTTGACTTCCACATCTCTAGCTGGGTCCCATTTGTTGGACATTACTTTTGTTTTGGAAAAGTTCATGTTCAAGCCAACCAGCTGACATTCCGATGCAAGATCTGTAAGTTTTGGAGCCCTGCGAAGTCTTTGGCCAGTAAGGCAATATCATCAGCAAATCTCAAGTTGGTAAGCCTTCTTCCATTAATTCTAATTCCCTTGCCTTCCCAGCTCAGCTTTGACATAGCCATTTCCAATACAGCAGAGAACAGTTTTGGGGAGATGGGATCGCCTTGCTTGACACCCCTCATGATGCGGAATTCTTGAGTTGATTCGCCGATGTTAACATAAGCTGAAGAAGTTTCGTAGATATGGCTGCGCACTTCAATGTACGCTGCTCCTTGCTCACTCAAAGCTTGGAGTACAGCTACATGGCTAATGGAGTCAAACGCCTTTTCGAAATCAACAAAATCAATGCAGAGGGGCAGTTGGTATTCATTTGCTCTGCTTAACACTTCACTAACGATCATAATGTGGTCAATAGTGCTAAAATTGCGTCGGAATCCTGCTTCTTCTAAAGGTTGAGCTGAGTCTAGGGTGCAACTAATTCGATTTACCAGGATATTTGTGAAAATTTAGTACAAAATAGAGAGCAATCTGATAGGACGATAGTTTTTGATATTGTGAATACTTCTTTTCGTGTGTATCAGTATAATCTTCCTTGTTCCACGATAGTGGGATTGAAGCATAGTGAAGGCAGGAAGTGAATTTGCACCTGCTCCCAAACACTCATTCTCCAAGTATGGGACTCATGTATTTTATCCTATTTTTGCCTCACCCTATACAATTGTTCGTAATAATTCTTATGGCATTACGAAACAGGCGTGTTGTTGCTGGTAGTAATGATATCGTATGCACGAATAAATACTCATACCAGTAATATTAAAAGGCCGTAGAGTTGACTTGACAACTGAAAATGCTGTATTCCCTTTTCTCTATAAGGAACTGGACGGATTAAACAAGTAGTTAGAAACATTAAGCTGCTCTTTGGTTTAATGAGGGCAGTTGATTGTGTTGATCAACAAATATTACTTCGTAAGTTTGATCTCTATGGAATAAGAGGAGTGGCTCTCAAATGTTCAAATGTGTGTGAAGTCTTATGGGACTTAACTGCTAAGGTCATCAGTCCCTAAGCTTACACACTACTTAACCTATATTAACCTAAGGACAAACACACACACCCATGCCCGAGGGAGGACTCGAACCTTCGCCGGGACCGGCCGGGAGTGGCTCGCAATTGGTTCGTTTAATACTTTAAAATCAAGTCGTTATCCACAGTAATGAGGATGGCTGTGATGTGGAATCTGATTGGGTCACAGTAAAGCGGGGAGTGTCTCGGAAGTCAGGTCTGGCACCGCTACTGTTTCTTTCTAATATCATGGTTCTGAAATATTTCTGATTGCTGAAGACACGAGCTTGCTAGTGAAGGATGATGACTGTGACATAAGCAGTGAGTCAAATATTACAGTTCAAGACATAAGTTAGGGGCATGTGGAAAGTAAATTGGTACATCACAGCAAATCCCAGTTTTTACTGTTTCTAACACACAATGCAAGAAAAACTAACATTTTGATTACACAGAATATACGTATGAAGAGTGATTCTGAATAACTTAAATTCCTACGAGTTCTGATAGATGGTAAGCTGTCAAGAAAAGCTTATGTTTAAGGCCTTATTTAAAAATTGAATACTTCCATATTTACGTTGACAACAGTACCTGCAATACGTCATAGACTAACATGGAAATTAATCTACTTTGCTTTTACTCATTTGCTTATTACATGCGCCATTATATTCTGGAGTAGTCTTCCCATCCAAAACGGCTATTTTTAGTTCAAAATCAGGCAGTTCGACCAATACGTGGTGTAAATTTGTGAACCACACGTCGACGTCTGTTCAGGAGTCTGAGAACCTTACATTAGCCTCTCAGAATCTAGTTTCATTAATGTCGTTTGTTGTTAACAGTATGATCATTTTTCCAAGAATTGGCAGCTTCCACTAAGGGAGAAATCACATTTGCACTTGGCTAGCACATCCTCGCCTCTTGTGCGGAAAGGCTTGCACTCTTTTACTGGCCCGCAGCTCGTAGTGTAGTGGGTAGCATTGCTACCTCTGGATCACGGGCTCCAGGGTTCGATTCCTGACCAGGTTGGGGATTTTATTTGTCCGGGGACTGGGTGTTTGTGTTGTTCTCATCATTTCATCATTAGCCTCGTCATTCTTGACAGGGGCTAGATTGGACTGTGAAAAAAATTAGACTGTTAAAAAATTGGGAAATTGTACGGGCGCTGATGACCGAGCAGTTGAGCGCCCCACAAAACAAACATCATCATCAGTATTATTTTCGGCCATAATGGCTATGTTTGTAAACCGTGAATGTGTGGGATAATTATTTATTTCTGATTTCTGCTACCAGGCACTTTTTTTTATTTTATGTTTAATCGAACATAATACAACGCTTTCTGAACGTGTTCTGTTCAGGCGTTTATACATACATACATACATACAAAGAAATGTTACTTAAGAAGAAACAGTCTTAAACTAGATTATCAAGACATGTCTTAAGTAACTTTAATGTTTCTGTATATACGAAATGCGTTTAGAACTTGGCTGGTTGAATCATAATTATTTTCGGCCATAATGGCTATGTTTGTGAACCGTGACTGTGTGGGATAATTATTTATTTCAAATTTCTGCTATCAGTCACTTTTTTATTTTATGTTTAATCTAACATAATACAACGCGTTTCTTTTTAAGTAACATTTCCCTGTATGTATGTATGCATGTATAAACGCCTGAAGATGAACACAACATGTTCGAAACGCGTTGTATTATGTTAGATTAGACATAAAATAAAAAAGTGACTCGTAGCAGAAATTATAAATTAATAATCATCATCAGTCTTTTGATGTACCATTTTTCAAAAGCCTACGACAAGAATTAAAAAAACTTTGCAGTAATACACACATTTTCCATTCTAATCTGAAGAGGTTTCTTGTGGCCCACTTTTTCTATTCTGTTGGGGAGTTCCTAGGAATATACTAAGCAATTTCCCTTGTTACACTGTTGATTATACTAGTATAGACTGGGGTGACAAAACTCATGGGGCACCTCCTAATAATGTGTCACGCTTCCTTTTGCCCTGCGTTGTGCGGTAACTCGACTTGGCATGGACTTGACAGATCTTTGGAAGTCCCCTGCTGAAATATTAAGCCATGCTGGCTCTGTAGCTGTCCGTAACTGAGAAAGTGTTGCCGGTGCAGGAGTTTCTGCAAGAACTGACCTCTCGATTGTGTCCCATAAATGGTGGATGGGATTCATGTCGGGGGATGTGAGTGGCCTAATCACTCACTAGAGTTGTACAGAATGCTCTTCAAGCCGTTGACGAACAACTTTGGCTCGGCGTCATCACATTGTTCTTTGGGCACGTGAACTCCGTTAATTGGCACAAATGGCCTCCATGTAGCCGGACATAACCTTTTCCAATCAATGTTCAGCTGGACCACAATGACTTGGGTCCGTGGCTTCTAGAGGTCTGGACCACACTCGAACCTCGTCATCAGCTGTTACCAACTGAAATCGGGACTTATTTGACGTGGCCACCCTTTTCAAGTTGCCTAGGGTCCAAACGATATGGTCACGAGCACAGCAGTGCCGCTACGCTACAGGTGGTGTGCTGCTAGCAAAGGCACATGTGTCACTCGTCTGCAGCCGCAGGCCATTAGCGCCAAATTTCTCCGCAGTCCTATTTCGCACATCAATTTCTGCCTTTATTTGACGCGTTGTTGCTTGTATGTTAGCAGAGAGAGCTCTAGGCGAGCGCCGCTGCTCTCGGCCGTTAAGCGCAGGCCGTCGGCCACTGCGTTGCCCGTGGTGAGAGGAAGTGTTTGACATTTGGTGTTTTCGGCACACCCTTGACACTGCGGATCTCGGAATATTGAATTCCCTAACGATTTCCGAAATGGAATGTCCCAGGCGTCTAGTTGCAGCAACTATTCCGAATTCAAAGTCTGTTAATTTCCGTCTCACAACGTTTTACGTGAAGCACTTGAGCACATATAACAGCTCCGCCAGTTCCGCCAATACACTGCCGTTCTATATTTTGTGTAAGAGATATTGTTTTGTTTTGTTTTAGGGCGCAAAGAACAACTGGGGTCATAGGCATCGAAGTCCAAACTATAGAATTCGAAGACAGAGAGGAGTTAATAAATGACTATACATCAGTCCCAATCGACGTAAGCGAAGACAGCTAAATCAGGGATGTGGAGAAAGGGCTATAAAATACACCACACGAAGGACTAGGACTAAAAATTAAATGGCCTTCGCCATATCGTTACGACGGATAAAAAGTAACACGCGGTCGACAGCCCGCGCGTCGTTTCTTAAAACGGTCAGTAACTCAGACGGTAAGCCCAAGCTGGAACGTAAACGGTTAAGAAATGGGCATTCTCTCAAAAAATGGCGGATGGTTAAAACTTGGGCGCAACGTGCACAAAATTGTGGGGGAGCGCCACTTAACCAATGTCGATGGCTATAAAGGCAGGGAAGGTCGAGAGCAGATCGTCCAAGCCGCTGAGAGAGGCTTAATAACACGGAGCTTATTCCCATGAAGGGAGGACCAATGGCGATGCCAAAGTGACACCACCTCCTGACAGACGGCAACACAAAGATCATCGCAGGAAATACAGGAACTAGTGGGCTGAGGTATGAGGACAGCAGCCTTGGCAGCAGCGTCAGAAGGCTCGGCTCCTGGCAGACCGACACGGCCAGGAATGCACATGAACGTCACACTAGCTCCAGAAAGAGTGAGGAAGTGACGCTTTTCCTGGACCCGTTGCAGTAAGCGTACAGCGTACAGGGACTTTGCAGGGCACTGAGAGAGTCGGAGCATAGGACAGGAGAATCCTGTGTCGCCGGATGTGCTTCATAGTCTCATACAGGGCGAAAAACTCGGTTGTAAATACTGAGCAGGAGGCGCCAATGACGAAAGCACGCGCGACACCACGGTCAGGCCGAGAGCCATCAGTGTACACAAAGGTACTATCGCGAAGTTCCATGCGAAGATCTTGAAACTGAAGGTGATAGAGCGATGCTGGAGTAGTATCCTAACGGGGTAAATGAAGGCCAAGGTGAACACGGTCCGCCTCACCAAGCCAAGGTTGGGAAGGGTTCCCACGCAAGGGATAACTGGAGGTAGTGTGAAGTTAAGGCGCCAGAGCAAGTGCCGAAAGCGGACACCAGGAGGTAACAGAGAAGGACGCGCTCCATGCTGGAGATCAAAGCAGTCATCGAAGAAGGAAGCATAGGATGGGTGGTCACGCATGGCAGACAAACGGCGTGCATACCTGCTGAGGAGAAAGTCTGCTTTCGAATGGACAATGGACCGGTACGAACGGTGGAGGGTGGTTGGATCTGCAACTTAGAAAGGACCAGGTACAGCGGGCTGCCAGAAAAGACACGTGGGAGGACCAAGAGAGTTTCCTATCGAGCAAGAGCCCCACGAATTTCGTAGTTTCGGTGAACGGAAGAGCAACATGCCCAACATGTAAATATGAGGGGTGAATCCAACTGCGCCTCAAGAAACTCATACAAACGGTTTTGTCAGTGGAAAAACGAAAGCTGCTGTCCATACTTGATGAGTGAAGACGATCGAGACGTCGCTCAATGTGACAGGTCCGCGGAGAGCTGCGATAGATGGCAAAATCGTCAACAAAAAGGGTGCTGGAGATACCCAGTGAGAGACATGCCATTATAGAGATAATGGCGATAGCAAAGACGTCGACGCTCAGGACGGAATACTGAGGCACACCGTTTACCTGGATAAAGGTGTCTGACATGGCACAACCGAGACACACTATGAAAACACAGTCTTTTAAAAATTCCTCAAGGAAACGGGGCAGGTGGCCATGGAAGTCTCACATTTAGAGAGTACGGAGGATGCCAGTTCTCCAGCAGGGGTTGTAGGCCTCCAGATCGAAAAACACGGTCAGAGTGTGAGCTTTCTGCAGAAAACTGTTCATGACATCGGTGGGCAAAGTGACGAGATGGTCAACAGCAGAACGGCACGCTTAAAATCCACACTGTGCAGTGGTTAGTAAATTGCGAGACTCGAGCCACCCTATCAACCGGGCATGAATCATACGTTCTATCACAAAGCAAACGCAGCTGATGAGAGAGATGGTGTGATAGCTAGAAGGAAAGTGTTTGTCCCTACCGAACTTACAAATTGGTATGTCGGTTGCTTCACGCCAGCATCAGGGAAATGTGCCCTCTGCCCAGATGCGGTTGTACGTATTAAGCAGATAGTGCTTGCCCGCAAGGGAAAGGTGCTGTAACATCTGAATGTGGACAGCGTCTAGCCCTGGGGCGGAGGATCGGGATGAACCGAGAGGTGGCACTGTAGGACTTACATTTCTGAGAAGAGAAGGGTGTCTCCCGAGGAGCTTGTGTCCGATAAAAAAAAGGTAGGGTGATAGTGCGAAGATCTCGAAATGTCCGCAAAATGGCGGGCCAAGGTGTTGGAGATAGCAATAGTGTCCATGATGACACTGTCTACTGCTGTCAGGCGGGAAATTGGGGAATGGATCTTGGTCCCAGAGAGTCGTCGGAAGTTGGCCCACATGAAAGTGGAAGGGGTGGAACTGTTAAAAGAACTAATGAATGAAATCCAGCTAGCTTTTTACTATCGCGAAGAATGCGACGACACTGTGCACGCATCTGTTTATGTGCAGTTTTCCATCGTAGTATTACACTTAAAACGCGGAGAGCACGTATTCACGCGCGAATTGTGCCGCGGCATGCCTCAGTCCACCGTGACACAGCTTGATAAAGAGGAAGTGTGTGGAATTGGAAGTTCTGCAGCGGTAACGATAAAGTTTGTAAGATATTGCACCTGGTGATCAAAACTGGTGAAATCTTATTCTTCAGAGTCGCCAGGAAGTATTAAAGTCTCCAGTCAGCCGTAAGTTGCCATTTGGGTGTACACGCAGATGCGGTAGCAGTCAGCAAACGAAAAGCACATGGGAAATGGTCACTCGAGTAGATATCAGAAAGAAATTACCATTCGAGATGATGGGCAAACTGGGAAGTGCAGAAGGATAGGTCCAAATAGGAACAGGTGGGTTATGACTCATAAAGGAATGTGGGTGCTCTTGTGTTAACGCAGAAGAGGTAAAGTTGATTAAGAAGGTCAAGCCAAGAGGGCACCTCTCTGACAGGTTCTGGGAGAACCCCAAGGGATGATGCGCATTAAAGTCACCGAGTAGCAGAAATGGGCGAGGTAGCTGCCCAATAAACTGGAGGAAGTCTGCCCTGGTGACATCGAATGACGGAGGGATATAGGCTAAAAGAAAACCCACCATAACACACAGTGTAATACACTCTTGTTACGAAATCCTAATGCTACACAAACATGCTGCCTTCCATTCCATGATACATCCATACGAATGTCAAAACATAATCAAACAACACTAAGTGTACTGCATCTAACAATGAATATACCGCTGAGTTAATCGACAACATTTAACACAAAAAAATGTTGCCCTATGTCTGTGCCATCACTGCAGCAAGTCATAGCTAAAACCGTCTGATGTACTATCCCATACTATCCATTAAATTTGCCATAATCCTCAATGCCTGCAGTAAAAAACGACATTTCATATAAGAAGCACTAGAGCTCATATCCTATTCAACGGCAAGAACACAAGTTTATTTAATAACAGTGGTGTTTGCAAAATCACTCGCAATGACTGCAATAAACTGTATACTGGCCAGACTAGCAGGGCCATAACAACCAGCCTGACTGAGCACGAATGTAGCTGGAGATTACAAAACTCAGACTCGACCTTTGCTGAAATGAGCTAAAGGAAGGAAATAGATTCTTACCAAGATCACACAGAAGTACTATATATGGCCAACAAAGGAAGAAAACTAAGCCTGCTAGAGCCCTTGAGGTAAACAGACATTTTGCCAAAATACCCAGCTGGTTCTAAATGATCAAATACAGCTGAGCACATCCCAACTTTTAAGCTTCACATGATGCTGACAACTAATTACATACCAATAAACGACGACAATGACACATGCAGCTACACAAAATTAAAACTCATTAGAATTTCCTGTTCCTTACCTTGATTGCCGCACAAACTGTAACTACGTAACTTTAATACTGTGTTTAGTACTGCACCACACCCGACCTCAACCGTCAGCTCCTACCAACTGAAATCGGGACTCATCTGGCTAGGCCACGGTTTTACAGTCGTCTAGGATCCAACTGAGAAGGTCACCAATCGACGAGAGTCGGTGCAGGCGATGTGGTGCTGTAAGCAACGGCACTCGCGTCGTTCGCCTGCTGCCGTATACCATTAACACAGAAATCCGCAGCACTGGCCTAACGGCTCTGTCCGTCGTACGTCCCACATTGATTACTGCTGTTCTTCCACGTAGTGTTGCTTGTCTGTTAGCACTGACAACTCTACGCAAACGCCGCTGTTCTTGGGTCGTTAAGCGAAAAGCCAACGCTTTTCTGTGCTGAGAGGTAATGCCTAAAATCTGCTATTCTTGGCACCCCTTTGACACTGTGAATCTCGGAATATCGAATTCATTAACGAATTCCACAATGGAATGTCCCATGCGCCTAGTTCCAACTGCTATTACGCGTTCAAAGTGCATTATTTCGCATCTTGCTGAGATAATCACACCATAAACCTTTTCATATGATTCATCTGAGCACAAATGACTAATGCACTGCCCACTTATACCTCGTGAAAAAATGGTTCAAATGGCTCTGAGCACTATGGGACTCAACTGCTGAGGTCATAAGTCCCCTAGAACTTAGAACTACTTAAACCTAACTAACCTAAGGACATCACACACATCCATGCCCGAGGCAGGATTCGAACCTGCGACCTTAGCGGTCGCGCGGTTCCAGACTGTAGCGCCTTGAACCGCTCGGACACTCAGGCCGGCTATATACCTCGTGAATGCGATACCACCGCCATCTGTATATGTACATATCGGTATCCCATAACTTACCTGAGTGTATGCCATTGATTTTTTTTAAGGATATTTATTTACAAAACAGTTCAGTTAAAAGATATTTTATGCTCGTGAATCTACATTAACATGAATGCTCTGCAAGTGACACTTAAGCGCCTGGTAAAAGATTAACCGAAACACCCTCGCAATAATTCTCTATTATTCCAGTTTTGAATACCTCGCGGACAAAAGGAACGCCTATATTTTTCCGTGAGAGCTCTGATTTCCCTTATTGTATTATGATAATCGTTTATTCCTATGTGGGTTGGTGTCAAGAAAATATTTTCGCATTCGGAGGAGAAAATGAAAAGATTACGCAGCAACGATAGACGTCTTTGTTTGAATGATATCCTGTATCATGTGAGTAACACTCTGTCCCCTACTTCTTGATAATGTACAAGTGCTTCTCTTCTTTGAATTTTTTTCCATGTACTCCGTTAACTTTATCTGGTAAGGACCGCACGCCGCGCAGCAGTACTCCGAAAGAGGACGAACAAGCGTAGTTCAGGCAGTCTTCTTAGTAGATGTGTTGTAGCTTCTAAGTGTTCTGACAATAATAAGCAGTATTTGGTTCGCTTCACCCACTACATTTTCCTATGTATTCTTTCCAATTTAAGTTGTTAGTTATTTAACTCCTAGATATTTAGTGTAATTCATGGCCTTTAGATTTGACTAACTTATCGTATAACCGAAGTTTAACGGCTTCCTTTTAGCACTCGTCTGGAAGACCTCACACTTTACATTATTTAGGGCCACAAATTTTCGCAACATACATATATTTTTTTTCTAAATCGTTTTGCAATTTGTTTTGATCTTATTATGACTTTACGATACGATAAACGAGAGCATCATCTGCAAACAAACTAAGACGGCTGCTCAGACTATTTCCTAAATCGTTAGTATAGATAAGAAACAGCAGAA
The DNA here is from genome assembly GCF_023898315.1 of Schistocerca nitens. Taxonomy (NCBI): domain Eukaryota; kingdom Metazoa; phylum Arthropoda; class Insecta; order Orthoptera; family Acrididae; genus Schistocerca; species Schistocerca nitens. The sequence continues at coordinate 740,751,089 of NC_064619.1, read as the reverse complement.
GGGCTATAACACAACCTAGGGGAATGCCGGAAATCACTTCTGTTTTATTCGATGACTTTCCGTCAGTTATTACGAACTGTGTCCTTTCTGACAGGAAATCAAGAATCCAGTCACATAACTGAGGCCATATTCCATAAGCACGCAATTTGACTACAAGCCGCGTGTGCGGTACAGTGTCAAAATCCTTCTGGAAACCTAGAAATACGGAATAAATTTGAGCTGGCTGTGTCTCACAAGAACGATGTTATTAAAATCCGAGTTGACTGTCTGTCATACCGCTCTCTTTGAGATAACTCATAATGTTCGGACACAATAGGGTCTATATGTTCGGAAATCCTGTTGAATATTGGTGTTAAAGACATTGGCCTGTAATTTAGAGGATTTCTCCTACTGTTCTTCTTGAAAATTGGTGTGACCTGAACAATTTTCCAATCTTTGGGTACAGATCTTTCGTCAAGCGAGCGGTTGTATACGATTGTAAAGCATGGAGCAATTGCACTAACATACTCCAAAAGGAACCTAGTTGGTTTAGGTCTAGACCGGAATAATTGCTTTTATTAAGTGATTTCAGTTGCGTCCGAGGATATCTGCTTCTAAGTTTCTCATATTGGCAGCCGTTTTTGATTCTAATTTCGGAATACTTACTGCTTCTTCTTTGGTGAAGGAATTGCGGAACCTTGTGTGTAGTGAGTTTGCCTAAGCAGCACTGTCACTGATAGTATTTCCATTGCTATCGCGCAGAGAAGGCACTAATTGTGTCCTTGATTTTTAAAAGTGAGGTACAATCAGGTTCTAACTGAAACAGGGCAATTTAGGTTCTCTAAACTTACAATTTTCGATAAAATATTTGCGTAGTTGTTAGCTGGGAAGCACACGAGAGAATGTTAGTAATAAAAAATTTTATTTAATTGGATTTTTAAAATTTAATTACGATCAGGTACTAAACTGAAATTAGGTAGTTTTAGGTGCTATAAAACCAGCGTTCTCGATCATAGATTGTCGTAATCCGGCGTATGTACAGCTTTCATTGCCTTTATTTAATGAGGAACGAAAATCAGAGGTCTACTCATTACAAATCTCGCACTTCGCAGGATATGCAGACTAGTAAAACTGGACAGGCAGTGACTATGGCGAAAGTAACATCAGACTTTAATGCTGGGCAGAGTACAAGCGCCTCTGGACACGCAGTGCACCGAACATTCCTATAGATGGGCCCACACAATCGGCGACCCATGCATGTGACAATGTTAACACCACAATGTGGGCAACTGCGACTGAAATGGGCGCGTGACTATCGGCACGAGACGTTGTTGTAGTGACAGAGCGTTGCATGGTCTGATGAAACCCGACACCTTCTTCATCATGCCAATGGGAGGATTGAACCCGTCTTCCAGGGGAACAGCTGCTTGACACCTGTACGGCAGGCGGCTCCATCATTCTCTGGGGATCATTCACGTAGACATCCATGGATCCAGATGGAACTCGTACAAAGACACCATGACGGTCAAGGTGTATCGACCACTGGTCCACATACACCCCATTATGTCGATCATTTCCCCCAATGGTAGCGGCATTTTTCAACACGATAATGCGCCACGTCACAAGGCCAGGAGTGTGATGGAGTGGTTCGATGAACACAGTGGCGAGTTGCAATTGATGTGCTGGGGCCCCATCTAGCCAGATCTGAACCCGATGGAAGACATCTATGATGTGACTGAACGTGTCATCAGAGCTCATCGCTGCAGTCATGGAATGTGTGGCTGGTCCCGGCGGAGGTTCGAGTCCTCCCTCGGGCATGGATGTGTGTGTTTGTCCTTAGGATGATTCAGGTTAAGTAGTGTGTAAGCTTAGGGACTGATGACCTTGGCAGTTAAGTCCCAAAAGATTTCACACACATTTGAACATTTTGAGAACTCATCGCCCCTGTCCGGAATTTACGGGGATTAAGTGACTTGTGTATGCGGATCAGGTGGCAACCCCACTCAGCTATCTACCAAGGCCTCACTGCTTCCATGCCACGACGTGTCACCGCTGTTGTCCGTGTCAAAGGTGGACACACCGGCTATTAGGTATAATGTTCTGGCTGATCAGTGTAAAGTACACATTGTAAAGATTTCGAAAGTAAGTACTTTCATTTAAATTTTCTTCTAATGTAGTTGTTTTCCTACTTTATCTACAAAATGTTTTTAATGAATGCTGTAGATTGTGGTGTTAGTGCAGAGATGAAGAGGATTGCACGGGACACACTAGCACGGAACGCTGTATTAAACCAATTTTAGGGCTGGAGACCGCGGAAAAGCGTGCTGAGCGATTTAGTGAGACAAGCACAAGTGGCTGATACACTGGAAGAACACTCAGCAGGTGTTGTCCACCCGCGAACAAGGTGGTTACACAACACACATTGGACGGTAACTCAGCATGTTTCCTGAGTGCGGGCCGCTTGCCGTGCAGGACTGATACAGAAAATAGAAAATAGTGGCGAGTTTCGTGAAGACTTTATTTGATGAGTGTGACAGTGTCAAGGAGATAACCGTCCAGCACCAGTGGCAGCCGATACGAGAGAGGCGCTGTGCGTCACGGTGTGGCTTCTCCAGCTTGCTGCTAAACTTCCGAGAGCGTGCGTTCCTAACATAGTCTAATAAGGCCGCGAATATCGGCCTCCTCGTGCAGCCCGCCCCGCGCAGCTGCAACAGGAGAAGGCCATGCGGGAGTTCACGGTGCGCGCGGGGGGGAGGGGGGACTGCGTAGCAGTGTCCATGGCAATAGAAGAGACCTCCGCTGCACGCCGTATCATGGCGTGGACACTAGCGGTAGAGTGCTTACGACAAGCTGCCTAGCACAGATGCGGAAACTTCTGCGGAGTGTGTCATCGTAGGATTTACTAGCAAAACGTTGAATGAGATATCGTTTTATTTCGAATATGCCAAGAGCAGAACTGTAAACAATTTACTGTTGAAGAAATTACCCGCTCAACATGATTGAAGCTCCTAGATTCTCTGAATAAAATAACTGCATCCTTTTACCGTCCTCCCAACTCAGATGATACAATTGCTGAATGGTTCAAACAAAACCTAGAGTCTAATTTTAAACATGTACCCGACTCAAACAACTATAGCTGGTGGTGAATTTAATTTATCGTATATATGTTGGCGAAAATCATGTTTAAGTCCGGAGGTTCGCATCAAACATCGTCCGAAGTTGTGCTAAACGCATTCTCTGAAAATTATTTCGAGCAGTTAGTTCATGAGCCCACTCGGATAATAAATAATTGTGAAAACATGCATGAGCTCTTAGCAACGAATAATTCTGAGCTAATGACAAGCATGAAAACGGATACAGGGATTAGTGAATACAGGGTTGTCGTAGCGAGATTGAATTTTGTAACTCCCGAATCCTCCAAAACAATTAAAAAATATACCTATTCGGAGAAGCAGATAGTTCACTTGACGGGTTCCTGAGGGACAACCTCAGCTCCTTCCAGTTACACAATGTATGTGTAGATCAGACGTCGCTCGAATTCAAAGAAATAGTATTGACACCAATTCAGAGATTAATACCAAATAAATTAACAAACGACAGAACTCATCCCTCGTGATACACAAAACAGGTCTGAACACTGTTGCAGAAGCAATGAAAACAGCAGGCCAAATTTAAACGAATGAAAAATCCCCAGGATTGGCTACCTTTTACAGAAGCTCAAAATTTAGCGCGAACGTCAATGCGAGTTGTCTCTAAGAGCTCCACAACGAAACTTCGTCCAGAAACATGAAATACCAGGTTTCTGCACGGGTTTATTGGAGGCTACGCCAAACTTACGCAGAAGGCTCCATGCCTTTCTACTTGAATGTCTGAAGTTTACATTTTCTACTATATCACACCATCGTACTCTTCTAGCAGCATCAAGACTTTGTAGGAGGTCGCCTGCAATATCGGTGTCGCCAGATTCACTATACTGTTCATAAAGTTGTTCACAATGTTCATTCAAGTCTGATGTATATTCCGAAACAAGGCCCCGGGAGTAGACGACATTCCATTAGAACTACTGACGGCCTTGGGAGAGCCAGTCCTGGCAAAACTCTACCATCTGGTGAGCAAGATGTATGAGACAGGCGAAATACCCTCAGACTTCAAGAAGAATATAATAATTCCAATCCCAAAGATAGCAGGTGTTGACAGATGTGAAAATTACCGAACTATCAGTTTAATAAGCCACAACTGCAAAATACTAACGCGAATTCATTACAGACGAATGGAAAAACTGGTAGAAGCCGACCTTGGGGAAGATCAGTTTGGATTCCGTAGAAATATTGGAACACGTGAGGCAATACTGACCTTACGACTTATCTTAGAGGAAAGATTAAGGAAAGGCAAACCTACGTTTCTAGCATTTGTAGACTTAGAGAAAGCTTTTGAAAACGTTGACTGGAATACCCTCTTTCAAATTCTAAAGGTGGCAGTGGTCAAATACAGGGAGCGAAAGGCTATTTACAATTTGTACGGAAATCAGATGGCAGTTATAAGAGTCGAGGGGCATGAAAGGGAAGCAGTGATTGGGAAGTGAGTCAGACAGGGTTGTAGCCTCTCTCCGATGTTATTCTATCTGTATATTGAGCAAGTAGTAAAGGAAACAAAAGAAAAATTCGGAGTAGGTATTAAAATCCATGGAGAAGAAATAAAAACTTTGAGGTTTGCCGATGATATTGTAATTCTGTCAGAGACAGCAAAGGACCTGGAAGAGCAGTTGAACGGAATGGACAGTGTCTTGAAAGGAGGATATAAGATGAACATCAACAAAAGCAAAACGAGGATAATGGAATGTAGTCGAATTAAGTCGGGTGATGCTGAGGGAATTAGATTAGGAAATGAGACACATAAAGTAGTAAAGGAGTTTTGCTATTTGGGGAGCAAAATAACTGATGATGGTCGAAGTAAAGAAGATATAAAATGTAGACTGGCAATGGCAAGGAAAGCGTTTCTGAAGAAGAGAAATTTGTTAACATCGAGTATAGATTTAAGTGTCAGGAAATAATTTCTGAAAGTATTTGTATGGAGTGTAGCCATGTATGGAAGTGAAACATGGACGATAAATAGTTTGGACAGGAAGAGAATAGAAGCTTTCGGAATGTGGTTGGTTGGTTGGTTTTGGGGAAGGAGACCAGACAGCGAGGTCATCGGTCTCATCGGTTTAGGGAAGGACGGGGAAGGAAGTCGGTCGTGCCCTTTGAAAGGAACCATCCCGGCATTTTCCTGGAGCGATTTAGGGAAATCACGGAAAACCTAAATCAGGATGGCCGGACGCGGGATTGAACCGTCGTCCTCCCGAATGCGAGTCCAGTGTCTAACCACTGCGTCGAAATGTGGTGCTACAAAAGAATGCTGAAGATTAGATGGGTAGATCACATAACTAATGAGGAGGTATTAAATAGAATGCGGGAGAAGAGGAGTTTATGGCACAACTTGACGAGAAGAAGGGACCGGTTGGTAGGACATGTTCTGAGGCGTCAAGGGATCACAAATTTACCATTGGAGGGCAGCGTGGAGGGTAAAAATCGTAGAGGGAGACCAAGAGATGAATACGGTAAACAGATTCAGAAGGATGTAGGTTGCAGTAGGTACTGGGAGATGATGAAACTTGCACAGGATAGGTTAGCATGGAGAGCTGCATCAAACCAGTCTCAGGACTGAAGACCACAACAAAAACAACATACATTCCTTTCTCTACCCACGAGGGATAAATTTCTTAGCAGCAGTAAGAAGAGCCCCGACGAATCGAGGGAAGTTTTTAGATTCTAGTGGAAAAATTTATCTAGGTGGTCAGCAAAACTCCGCCAATCAGCCCTGCGGAAATTCCAACTGGGTCGTGGTACAAATCTTGCTATTGGGGCACAGAGCCCCAAATTGAGGATTACTGGTCTGGCTAAGAGGGAAATTAGGTATGACCTCTCTGGATGTAGGCACTGGGTTCCCTATGCAAGCCCGGCACTCAAAGCAGAGATCTGGGTTGTAATCTCTTCGCCAAGCCGCCAGTCTGAATGTTCCCAAATCCCTGGAATCATACACCAGGTACAGATTTTCATTTTCAGCCCAGTCGTTGAGTGCAGTACCATACTCATGTCACGTGCATAGTTCAATGACCCTGGGACTATTAAAATCTCCAGCGTAAATCGATAGGTGGACAGTAAATGGCAGAACATCGAGTGGCCATGGCACGTTTCGTGGCTTGTAAATATTGTTTATAATGGTCTCCTCCACTTGCATAGAGACATAATGGATCTCATTTTCTGTATTTGTCTAAATGAGACGAGCATGCTCGATATTGCTCCTTACATAGGTGACAACACCATACACCCTGTGATACGTAGCCCCCAAAGATCGTAGCCATGGATCCTACCTGTTCTATGCAGGTCCTCTATAGTTGGAGCATGTGTTTCCTGTATTATGACTACGTCAATGTCATTATCTACTAAGAGTTCAGGTAAGTACTCGCTTTCAGTTCGGCTGACACCTTCTACATTTAAAAGGTGTACTCAGATTGAAGTGCCAAGTCTTTTAATCAGTTGGTCCTGAAAAGGTCCATATTTTAAAGTTTTTATATTTTGATTTGTCTGCATGTCTTTTGACAGGAAATCCAATATCTGGTGTGACTGACTGTTCGTTCTTGCTCATTTAGCGATACCTATGGTGCACATGTAGAATTCCACTACGGATGCGAGCTAGTGAGCCTAGAATGACCAACCAGAAATGCTTGGGTGTTGGTTGGGTTGAAATTAAATCCAATACCATGCGCTCATTTTGCTGTATAATAAAACTGGCGACACGTTATTTACGTGCAATGAAAGAGTGTAGGACCTACCACTGAACCCTGTGGAGGGGTTCAAAATGGTTCAAATGGCTCTGAGCACTATGGGACTTAACATCTGTGGTCATCAGTCAAATGGTTAAAAAAATGGTTCAAATGGCTCTGAGCACTATGGGACTCAACTGCTGAGGTCATTAGTCCCCTAGAACTTAGAACTAGTTAAACCTAACTAACCTAAGGACATCACAAACATCCATGCCCGAGGCAGGATTCGAACCTGCGACCGTAGCGGTCTTGCGGTTCCAGACTGCAGCGCCTTTAACCGCACGGCCACTTCGGCTGGCTGTCATCAGTCCCCTAGAACTTAGAACTACTTAAACCTAACTAACCTAAGGACATCACACACATCCATGCCCGAGGCAGGATTCGAACCTGCGACCGTAGCAGTCGCGCAGTTCCGGACTGCGCGCCTTGAACCGCTAGAAGGGGGGGCGCCCGATACTGTCTGCCTGTCTGCCTCCATTGTGGCCTTATGGTGCCCGACATGCATTACTGGCGAGGAGTCAAGTATGAGCAAAAGTATTGCACTGCATTAGGCAAGAAATGTAGACTGCTAAGTTTGGCAAGTAAAATGTCGATGTCGACAGTGACAAAGGCTTTGCTGAACTCCATGAATGGCGTGATAGTCGCCTCTTGTGTATCCACCGGGAGCTTCAGATCATCTGTTACCTTTACTAAAGTAGATGTTTTGCTGCGATGTTTGCGGAAATCTTGTAGTCATTCAGTCTGAGTAAATTGGAAATGACGATTAAGTCTCCCAGAGAAATAGCACCCATCATAAATTTCTTAAGATCTAAGTGTTCTAGAGTTTATGATAACCTGTCAACGAAGTTAATCAAAGAGTGCTCATGTAAGTTGAGTTCTGTCGTAAGTTATTTGTGTAATCAATCTCTTATCGTTGGAAGATTTTGAGACGTCTAAAATATGCTGTAGTAAAGCTTCATTTCAAGAAGACGGATGAAGTGATACCATCAGACTATCGACGAATTTCACTTATTCAGATTTTCCAAAATGTTTGAAAAGATTGTGTTCAAGAGTCTTCTTAAGCATCTGACTACAAGAAATATATTGTCAAAGTCGCAGTTTGGGTTCCTTCAGGGTTCCAATACAGAGAGCGCTATTTACCTACACAGCGAGAATGTATTATTTCATGAGATAATCAGTTAGAGGCTACTGGCATTTTATGTGACCTGTCAAAGTCCTTTGACTGTGTGAATGACAGCTCTCTCTTAAATAAATCGGAATATTATGGTGTCATTGGCAATGCTGCGAAATGGTTCGAGTCTTACCTAACGACCATGAAGCAAAGGGTGTTGTTGCGAAGTACCTGTACACTACGTAGCCAGTCTTCCTCTGACTGGGAATTAATTATATGCGGCGTTCCTCAAGGTTTCATCTAGGATCCGTTACGTTGCCAAGAGCTAGGTTTGTTTTGTGTGCAGATGATACAAACATTGCAATAAGTAGCGAGACAAGTACAGCTTTAGAATTGGCTGCTAATCAAATTTTCACTGACGTTAATAAATGGTTTAAGGCTCGTCCGGCCATAGACAACTAGTGCTGCCGTGCGAAGTCGGAATGGGTCGCTAGTTGCGCTATCTATTACAAATACTATTTAATCTGCTGCTATTCACCTCTGGTTTCAGCCAGCCTTATAGTTCTTGTTCTACGTATGCCTCGTTGTTCATAAGCGACAGTACATTTTGCATTTTTTCCGTTGAAGTTGTTATTGTTTCTTTCTCCCGTCTGCTACTATTAGTGTTACCCATTGTAACTAATGAGATTGATAGTCTCCCCTCTCGTTAAGAAATACGTAATTTATGATCGTGCCTGAGAAGTGATTTCGCCATTGTGAAACATGACAACACACGCACGCCGCTGGCGCTTCGCTGCCCTACTGGCATTTTTCTGCGTACAACTGACGCCTGACCTGTCAACGGGAGGTGGAGACCGTGGAACTGTCCACGATAGCGGATCTAGGAGCATGCATCGAAGATCGTCACAGAGCCATTCGAGCTTTGATTGCTTATATGGACCCGGACTAGTAGCTGTGTGACAAGTGGAGATTATACGGAAGAAACTGGCACATATGGACATGTAAAGCGATTTTTGGATGGAGGAAGCAAGTTACTATACTACAGGTGGTAACTGTTTGACCACGCTAGGGAAACACTACAATTTGTTTTACGTTTTACAGCCGTGGGCATGACAGAATTAAGTCTTGACATTAATTTGAAATTTAGCTTAAAACATGAAACAACTGTCCCAGTGTTTCTGAAGAAAAATGTCGGGAGCACTGTTGAAACAAAGAAGAACATCCGGAAGAAAGTGCGCAGGAACGAGGGAGCGGACTCGTTCTGACCACCAGATGTGGCCACTGCCACGTCGAGATCCGCACCGCTGCGCTCGAGCAGCAGACCGCCGCCGGGCCGCGTGCTCGTCTGCCAGCTGGACGTGACGTCAGCGGGACGGCCGCTTTGCCGCCCGCAAACTGTGAGTGTAGAGGGGCCGAACAGGCAACCACTCGCCAGAATCGTCGCGTTTACATTGTTCAACAGAGTCTGCTGCATCCAGTCATCGGCCAGATCACAGTGAAAACAAATACAGTAGCAGATTTAAAAATATTACTCCTTCGTTAAATTACAAACGATAAATTGAACTCATTTTCTTCGGCCTCGTTTAGGGCCGTTAAAGTCAACGTCAAGTAACTTTAGCACCTCTCTGAAAACATTTTCTGGACCTCAGAAAGCGCTGCACACATTCTCTGGCTACCCGTGCTCCTTCTTGTGTCCAGCCGCTGCTTTGCTCTACAGCTCCTACAGTTATCGAGCAGTGATCTGCACTTTTGTCGTTTAGAGATGTCTTCCTGAATGCTTCATTATTTGGTATGAATATTAGCAGCTGCCTGGAAGGCGTAACATGTACTGTGCACAGGTCATTATTCTTACCAGATGGATTCGACTGAGTTCCACATCGGGTATACGTAAGTTGTTTTGGTAGTTTTGGACTCAGCTTAATATCTTTAGCCATTCAGTTCAAATGGTTCAAATGGCTCTGTGCACTATGGGACTTAAGTTCTGAGGTCATCACTCCCCTAGAACTTAGAACTACTTAAACCCAACTAACCTAAGGACATCACACACATCCATGCCCGAGGCAGGAATCGAACTTGCGACCGTAGCGGTCGCGCGGTTCCAAACTGAAGCGCCTAGAACCGCTCGGCCAGTCCGGCCGGCTAGCCATTCAGTAATTTGTAGTGAGGCACTGAAGTGCTTTTCGATTCTGTCTTCGTGACACATTTCGAAGCGTCTTATTAGTGCAAGGTACCACTGTGGGTGTCCGTACAACTGCCCCACCACTTGCCCTGCGGGCTCCACGGGCGCCACAGTACGACTGCTGTCACACACAGGTCTCACAGGGAGCTGTGGTTTGAATACATCAATCACGTGTGCCGATTCCGGAGCTGGTCTTGGTCTGGCCTAAGCGACATAACGTACCTCTCAGTGCGTCACTCCTTGACTGTTGCATAAGGTGTGCGTATTGGTTTAAAACGCGCATGGTTGCGGGGCAGTGGTTTTGAGTACTGAAAAGAGATGGCGTTAACTGGTATTTACTTGAGATAGTTAAAATTTCTGTCACCCTGAACCGAAAAAAAGTTCTCGCGCAAAACTACCATGTCTCGCGCTATCTTAGAACGTTGCTCGCGACATACACTGCACAAAAATTACTCGTGAAGTGGTGTAGTTCCAAAGTCCTTGATCTCCATCTCAATAATTAACAATGACGAAAAGCATAGATTGCTACTCACCATAAATATGAGGCGTTGAGTTGCAGACAGTCACAACGAAAAGACTATTACAATCTGAGCTTTTGGCCAAAGCCTTCTTCAGAAAAGAAACACACACATGTGTGTGAAGTGTGCTTACTTTTATCAATGTGTTTTACTTTCCTTTCCTTTATGAAGGGGGCTTTCGCGGAAGGCTCACTTTGTTAACAGTCTTCTAGCTGTGCCAGTCTGCAACTCATCGTGTCATCTTTACTGTGAGCAGCAGTCTGTCTCTTCCATAACTGTTGGTATTCCACACTCCACTTTCCATTGTTCAAGTACCGATTAACTTACAGAGACGGAACCCAAGGTGTAGTAACAGATTCATCATAGATACCGCCTAGAATGTCATGGCCTAACACGAACCAATACTGAATTCCTAGAGCACTGAATTTCAGTGCTAGAAATTCGGCATCATTGAGCATATTGGGTTATTTCCGGCTCAACCAAACGACAACAGTTGTTTTATGCCACTCTCACTTTGAGGATAGTTAAAAATGGAATTCATACAAGATACCAGTGAGGACATTTATCATATGCTCCATGTTTGTGGCCATTCCGTCTTTTGTTTATTTGTTGAGTGTGTGGGGTGTCTTTTCAGGCACAATACCAAACTCCGGTGCCCAACAGATTAAAGACACCCCGAGTGATAATGTAGATTATTCAAAACAAGGATACTGCCACACAAAGGGAACGACTTATTTGAATGAATATTAATAGGGGTTGTCCAATTAAGCATGAAAGAAATTGCCACCACGCTTCTAACATAGATAATTGTATTAATGGGACGAGGCATCTTCTAGCTGTGAATGGAAACAAATGGACATCTTAAAAGCAACTATTACTAATACAAGCCAAAAGAGCCGGCCGAAGTGGCCGCGCGGTTCTGGCGCTGCAGTCTGGAACCGCGAGACCGCTACGGTCGCAGGTTCGAATCCTGCCTCGGGCATGGATGTGTGTGATGTCCTTAGGTTAGTTAGGTTTAACTAGTTCTAAGTTCTAGGGGACTAATGACCTCAGCAGTTGAGTCCCATAGTGCTCAGAGCCATTTGAACCATTTGAACCAAGCCAAAAGATAATCTTAGCACAAGTGAGTGCAAAAGTTGTAATAGAAGTAGTAAGTACATGGAAAAACTGGAGCGAGTACTACAAATTTGCCAAAATTCAGATTGAGAGCGAGAAGCTGGACGTGTGAGTTCAAGATTGCGTACTCGCATCCTGAACGGAGCGAATTAACTTCGCAACTGAACGACATTGGCTGGTGCGAAGACAGCTCACCTTCTTGAGGAACTTGGGACTTGAATAAGGAAGCTGACGGCAGCGGCATCTGGAGACTATGACTTCCGCGCCGTCTTTATACATAGTGCTTAAGGAGAGACATCCTACAGAGCCAGCAAGGTTGATCTCATCGGCCATGTCTCTTGTCCTAACCTGAAATGTGGACTTTATGAGAAACTGAAATGAAGTGTCGACTCCAAGAGCCGCCTGCAAATCAGTCGTCTTCCTACCAGAATTGGAAATCGCTGCCCAGTGAGCGTTGAGATCCCCAGTTCTGACAAAATGAAAGATGTAAGCGTAGGCTTCTGCGGCCGTTGTCTTCTTCAATAAAATTCTTCAGGTTATCAGACCGCATCGTCATAATTTAAAATGCACCAACGTTTCGGCCAGCGTTGCAGCTAGCCTTCATTAGGGCCTTACGTTAACTGCTGAATGAACACACTTGGTTCCTTAAATAGCTGCACGAGAAAACCGTGTCGTTACTTGATTGCCTGTAAAAGGAGGAGGAGGAGGGGTGAAAGGTATGCTTTATTGGTGTTTCCTTTATTATCTGTCATTGGCTGAAATAGCTGTTTTCTATTGGTCTTTATATTAATCCACCCCATTGGAGGAGACGGACGAATAGCGAACAGGTGATGGCTGTGACGTCACACTGTTTCCATGCTGTCCAGAAGCCGGCTGCGGCGTGCCATTGCTTTGTGTGCTCGCGACCACTACTGCGGCTCTCCGCGTGTCTGCATGGGCCGCCACGGTTCTGCCGCCGCTCCGTAGCCCTGCTATTGCAGGCAGCCAAGACCTCGGAAGCTTGTACCCGTCCTCTCTATTCATGTTGTCGGGTCTTTTGGCTATTTCTATCGCCTCTCTAATCTTTCTTTTGAAAGTGAGAGGCTATTTCGCCAGGACGCGGGCTTCTTGAAAAAATATTGGTTTCCCGCACTCGTCTCGGTGTTCCGCCACTGCTGATTTAGTGTGTTGTTTCAGGCGGATATATCTTTCATGTTCCGAGAGCCTTGTGCTAATCGGACGTCCCGTCTCACCTATGTAGACTAATCCACACGCACAACCAATTTCATACACGCCAGCTGTGTGTAGTTTGTCAACTGCATCCTTGGTAGAACCGAGCATGTCTGATATTTTGTTTCTGCTTCGGAAAATTGGTTTGATGTCGGCTTTTCGTAGAATTTTGCCAATACGTTCGGTGACCCCTTGTACAGATGGTAACACAGCAATGCTCTGTGCCTCCTTCTCCTCTTCCCTATTAGTCTTCTCCCTTGTCGACATGGTGCTGTCTATCATCTGCTTCCCATAGCCATTAGTTCCGAAGATGGACCTGAGGCGTTCAAGTTCTGTCTTCAGATGTTCTTCGTCGCTTATCCTGTACGCTCTCTTCGTTAGCGTGTGCAGGGCGGACTTCTTCTGCGTGGGGTGATGGTGGGAGGAGGCGTGAAGGTACCTGTCCGTATTGGTTGGTTTCCTGTACACTTTGTGGCCAAGTTTACCATCAGGTTTTCGATAAACTTCCACGTCGAGAAAAGGCAGCACGCCATTCTTCTCTGTTCCATTGTAAACTGAATTTTCCTATGCTGTTGGTTAAGGTGCTTGTGGAAGTTCTGTAACTCCTCTTCTCCGTGGGGCCAGATGACGAAAGTATCATCGACATAGCGAAGCCAACAATTTGGACGTAATGGTGCGGACTGGAGGGCTGTTTCCTCAAATGGAAACAGAGAAGAATGGGGTGCTGCCTTTTCTCGACGTGGAAGTTTATCGAAAACCTGATGGTAAACTTGGCCACAAAGTGTACAGGAAACCAACCAATACGGACAGGTACCTTCACGCCTCCTCCCACCATCACCCCACGCAGAAGAAGTCCGCCCTGCACACGCTAACGAAGAGAGCGTACAGGATAGGCGACGAAGAACATCTGAAGACAGAACTTGAACGCCTCAGGTCCATCTTCGGAACTAATGGCTATGGGAAGCAGATGATAGACAGCACCATGTCGACAAGGGAGAAGACTAATAGGGAAGAGGAGAAGTAGGCACAGAGCATTGCTGTGTTACCATCTGTACAAGGGGTCACCGAACGTATTGGCAAAATTCTACGAAAAGCCGACATCAAACCAATTTTCCGAAGCAGAAACAAAATATCAGACATGCTCGGTTCTACCAAGGATGCAGTTGACAAACTACACACAGCTGGCGTGTATGAAATTGGTTGTGCGTGTGGATTAGTCTACATAGGTGAGACGGGACGTCCGATTAGCACAAGGCTCTCGGAACATGAAAGATATATCCGCCTGAAACAACACACTAAATCAGCAGTGGCGGAACACCGAGACGAGTGCGGGAAACCAATATTTTTTCAAGAAGCCCGCGTCCTGGCGAAATAGCCTCTCACTTTCAAAAGAAAGATTAGAGAGGCGATAGAAATAGCCAAAAGACCCGACAACATGAATAGAGAGGACGGGTACAAGCTTCCGAGGTCTTGGCTGCCTGCAATAGCAGGGCTACGGAGCGGCGGCAGAGCCGTGGCGGCCCATGCAGACACGCGGAGAGCCGCAGTAGTGGTCGCGAGCACACAAAGCAATGGCACGCCGCAGCCGGCTTCTGGACAGCATGGAAACAGTGTGACGTCACAGCCATCACCTGTTCGCTATTCGTCCGTCTCCTCCAATGGGGTGGATTAATATAAAGACCAATAGAAAACAGCTATTTCAGCCAATGACAGATAATAAAGGAAACACCAATAAAGCATACCTTTCACCCCTCCTCCTCCTCCTTTTACAGGCAATCAAGTAACGACACGGTTTTCTCGTGCAGCTATTTAAGGAACCAAGTGTGTTCATTCAGCAGTTAACGTAAGGCCCTGATGAAGGCTAGCTGCAACGCTGGCCGAAACGTTGGCGCATTTTAAATTATGACGATGCGGTCTGATACCCTGAAGAATTTTATTGAAGAAAATGAAAGATCTTTAACAGCATTAAACGATCTCCTCTCCTTTCTATCTCACTGTACTTCAGCCAACTACTCAGAGAGGGCAGCAGGAGCCATCATGCTTAAACTGATGAACAGGAAACTCTGCACGTAGGTACAGCGTGAAAGCGTAGGCTATCCACAAAAGTACAGAATGACCCAATGAGAAGACTGTATTCTGAAAATTTAAACTGGACGTTACGTTGTGTCGAACAGTCACACACCCTGAGCGAAGCCACACCTGCCTAGGGATCTCTTATCTAGGTAAATGGCTTCTGCAAGAAATTCCGTGTTCTTTCGACAGAAGAACGCGTGTTCGACAGCAATCCTGGCGACAGAGCTCAGACAACGACAAAGCCAGCTTCGCTGAATGCGGCCGGGCACCTGAGCAACAGTTTTGTAGAAGCAAGTTTCTCTTGAGGGGAGTTCGAACACCCTATTCCGACAATGTTAAATTTAGTGACTTGGCTTCCCTGCATTTCAGGAACGACTGAAGCCATTGACATGAAACTTTTACAGGACATTAAACTGTATATTCTGAGTCTACTGAACTAAAATAATTGCATTTCAGCCACTGCTTTCGGAAATACAATTTTTTAATTACACGTTTAAAATTTTGTGTACTTTTTTGTACGTTATCATAAATAATTTTAATTATACATAAAATTATGTTTTTCTTTTAGTTCAATGGACTCAGGATATGTATGTTATTATTCCCTGAAAATTTTAATACTCTACACGAAGTGGTTTCTGAGATTTAAGGAAAAATGCAACAGAAAATGTAAATTTCCAGGCACGGCTTCTAAAGTTTCAAAAGACTGTAACTCAATATAAGCACTGTATATCATCGTCTTGATCTTTTTCCAAGTTTTTCCTTGTTTTCTTCTTTCTGGACTCCTTAGTGGCCAACTGTGCTGCATACTGTGCTTTATCAATGTGAACTTTGTTCATCCGTTCACGTTCTCTGATGCATTTTGCACCATGATTAATTCCCATACGCTGTAGCACTTTCACCCTACCAATGTTGCCCTCATTAGAAGCAATAACAGCATCACTGACCCTCACTTTAGTGTCTCTGCTTTATCAATGTGAACTTTGTTCATCCATTCACTTTCTCTGATGCAGTTTGCACCATAATTAATTTCCATATGCTGTTGCACTTTCACCCTACCAATGTTGCCCTCATTAAAAGCAATAACAGCATCACTGACCCTCACTTTAGTGTCTTCATTCCAACAAATACATTTTTTGGTAAGCGAGTCCATATAGACTATGTGGTCAAAAGTATCCGGACACCTGGCTGAAAATGGCTTACAAGTTTGTCGCGCCCTCCATCGGTAATGCTGGAATTCGTTATGGTGCTGGCCCACCCTTAGCCTTGATGACAGCTTCCACTCTCTCAGACATACGTTCAATCAGGTGCTGGAAGGTTTCTCGGCAAATGGTAGCCCATTCTTCACGGAGTGCTGCACTGAGGAGAGGTGTCGATGTCGGTCTGTGAGGCCGGACACGAAGTCGGCATTCCATAATATCCCGAAGGTGTTCTATAGGATTCAGGTCAGAATTCTGTGCAGGCCAGTCCATGACAGGGATGCTGTTGTGTAACCACTCCGCCACAGGGCGTGCATTATGAACTGGTTCTCGATTGTGTTGAAAGGTGCAGTCGCTGTCCCCGAATTGCTCTTCAAAAGTGGAAGGCAAGAAGGTACTTAAAACATAAATGTAGGCCTGTGCTGTGGTAGTGGCCCGCAAAACAACACGGGCGTGCAAGCTCCGTACATGAAAAACACGACCATACCATAACACCACTCCCTCAGAATTTTACCATTGGCACTACACATCCTAGCAGATGACGTTCACCGGGTATTCGCCATACCCACAGCCTGACATCGGATTGCCACATTATGTACAGTGATTCGTCACTCCATACAACGTTTTTCCACTCCTCAATCGTTCAATGTTTACGCTCCTTACACCAAGCGAGGCGTCGTTTTGCATTTACCGGCGTGATGTGTGGCTTATGAGCAGCTTCTCGACTATGAGATCCAAGTTTTCGCACCTCCCGCCTAACTGTCATAGTACTTACAGTGGATCCTGATGCAGTTTGGAATTCCTATGTGATGGTCTGGATAGATGTGTGCTTATTACACATTACGACCCTCTTAAAATGTCGGCGATCTCTGCGAGTCAACAGACGAGGTCGGCCTGTACGCTTTTGTGCTGTACTTGTCCCTTCACGTTTCGACTTCACTATCACATCGAAAACAATGGACCTATGGATGTTTAGGAGTATGAAAATCTCACCCGACCATGTTGGAAGTCCGGGAGTTCCGCGTAACGCCCATTCTGTTCTCTCTCGATGTCAAATGGCTATTGAGGTCACTGAAGTAGAGTACCTGGCAGTAGATGACAGCACAATGCACCTAACACTAAAAACGTATGTTTTTGGCGGTGTCCGGATACTTTTGATCACATAGTGTAAGATTATTGAACGACTCATTGGGATTTTTGAGTCTAACCACGCAGACAAATCTTCAGTAATTCACGATTTGCTAGGTCTCTACAAATAGGTTTTATGACATCCATGCCTGCTGCTGGGATGGAATATTTATGGCTGCATGAACTGTTTGAGTACTGGGCATTGCGGTAATTGCACAATGACTGAGGTCCAGGAGGGCAAGGTGGTGTACAGGTTTTCCATCAGTTGACAGTCTGTGCAAGAAAGTAGCCCATACTGCGTGCTTCATTTTCAGCAAATCCTCAGTATTATTTCTAATGGCCATCCCATAATACTGCTGTAGTTCATCAGTCATTTTGTCTGTCAGCCTACCTCTTATTGTTTCACCACAAGAAAGTCTTGTCTCTCAGACTTTATTTCAACTTCCTCAACCTGGTCCGAATACTCTTCTGGACATGACGTTTATAACACATCAATCCGCAGCCTTCTACACAAAAAATTACCAATTTTATTAGATATTGAAGTAACGCACGTTAAAATTTTAACATTTTCAAGCGGTGTAGATTATATTAAAAAAAAATATTTCCCCCTTTAGTTTATAAGTGATTGATTCGGAAAACTGCAAATTTTATAATGAGATAAAAATCTGAAAACGTGAAAAAAAAATTATTTTCCCGTCCTAACTTTACTTAAAATGACGCTTATTGCGCACCCCCAACTTGTAAGCTTCCGGGACTCTGAAACCTCCACCAACCACGTAGGAAAAACAGGAAAACAAATACTGAAAAGAAAATGGGCGACTGGTGGTGCTAATCCAGATCTGAATATTGCAGAGCAGTGTACCTAAACAGCTACTTGATCAAGGGAATCTTCATATCATTCTCTGAAATGTGTTAGTGGACCGTTTCAGAGATAAATAGCCACATTACAATAATTGTTATCACTGTATCCCAGTTCACTGACCATACCACAATTCGCTTACTTTTCTGATATGTTCCTTTTGGTTTATTATGATAAGATTATTTCCTTTGCTTTAAGGATATTTGATTATTTATTATACGTTTATGATTTGGTTTCTAGAGTACGATGATCTGCTTTAGAGTGCTGAGCCGTGGACTTGCTCGTATCCAACTTCAAAACTTCGTAACACATGTCCACATTATCAGCAATAAAATGATTAAAATATCTGGAATGTTGCGATGAGTCAGATTAGATTTAGGAACAAACATTCTGGGTACTTTGTTGCTGTATCTACGTGAATGTATCATCTTTCATAAAATCTGTTTTTCAGACTCCTTACTTCAGGTGATGATGACTACAACTGTAATTTTCTCTAGCGTGTCCCCGCCCTGAAGTCAGCTTTCAATGGCTTCATTAAGGAAGCAACAGCAGCAAAATAAATAAATCTTGCTGTTCTCCCACAAGAGTAGCATTTGTTTTTACTATTCTATTGATTTTATCAGCAGACTGAAGGGCAACGATTTGTTGGCTAATTTTAATGTTGTCTCCCATTTTACAGACGTGCTTCTGGAGGACTCGCTACATTTCATAGGCAACCGGTCTGGGGCTATCCATTACAGCGTTACTCGAGCGCACTCTCTCCTTGACATAATTCTTATTTTTTAAAAAGAATTATTTGGATAATCTGACGACGACGCCATGGGTAAACCGTTGTCGTTGCTGGTAGCCATCTCTGTACGGAAGATTTTGGGGAGCAGGCACAGGATCCTACAGTTTTAAAGACCACAGTAGTTCCGCGATACAATGATGATTCCTTAAGCTTTGACCTCATGGTTTTGGCAGTCTTCGGGAGTTTCTTAAACATCTGAACTCCATACATGAAAACTTAAAATTTTGTTATGAGAAATCTGAGTTGGAGAAAGGAAGTCATTTCTCCTTTTTAGACGTCTTGGGGTGATCTTCTCACGACATTACAACCTCGTGTGGTCCTATCCTCTTCAACAAGTTTCCTCCGTACTGCCCCCTCCAAGAAACTTCTCTGCCATCTTCTCACTCTGGGAGATTTTGTGTCTTCGTCCACATCGCATACCACTCTATTTCGTGGCCTTCGTGTTCTTCGAGTCGACCTAATGGAGATCTTTTTCACTCGTTCTTCCAGAATACTGCATAAGGACATATCCAAGCCCCGCCATTCTCGTACTTTTTATTACTCTTGCAGTGCCAGGCCCTTGAATGACACATTCCAAACCTACGTTCGTTCTAAATCTTCAGAAGCCATTGATAACCTGAACTGACACATAGATCTTGGGCAAAACCACGCGCTCAAATATTCTGAGCTGCGGGTTGTCAATACTCGTTAGCGTGCATGTTTCACGTCTCTAGCTTTCAACAGGCCTAATGATACCTGCAATTTCAGCTGTCTACTTAATAAAATGGAGGCCTATTATTTCTTAAATCTGTGGAAGGATCTAATAGCGCTTAGGACGTTATTTCCGTTGACACTGTATTTTCCGTTTGCTATTAGAACAAAGATAGTCAAAGTTCTGCACACGTTCAAAACTGAGGCAAATTCTGACAGTTTATACACGCTATTATTTTCATTTCTCGTGAGACTAATGTAGTTCGTATTCACGTAATTGACAACAAGGCCATCAGGTTGCGTGGCTTCTTTGAGGTTTAGTTCTCTGTAGCGAAACTGTTCTTCTACTAATAATTACATGAATCCAAATCTGATCTGCAGCTTCAATTGAATTTCTTCATAGCAGTATGCCCATTTCGGCTGTATTTGCCATTGTCAGGCTGTCCGCGAAGAATACAAAGAATTTTATCATTATTTGCTTGTGGGTTTTTGTATCTACATGTAATGGCTGTATGGTGTGTGTATATACTGAAACTTTCACTTAATGATTCTTGACTTACATATCAGATCGCTGAGTACTTTCGGTTATTAAATTACAGTCCAAGGTTTTGTGTTTGTGTTTTAGTGAATTTTTGACAGCTTGTTGGTTCCTTTTTATAGCAGTGGATGCTGAATAAGGTATTTCAGTTTATATGTTAACGAATTTCTGACAGCATATCTTACAATTGCACCAACAATGTTATAAAGTGCTTATTGTAGCCTACGAAGTTAGTTGATTAATCGCTCAATGTTTGCTGCAAATTTTATCTTACGAGATGTTTTCGTTATGTGTATCTTTGTACGTTATCGTAATTAAAGATTTTGAGATTTAAATAAAATTTTTATGAAGTTTTCATACTTAAAGTCTGTTTCCTTATTCAGTATATTCTGTCGTTGCTTAAATTTTTTTCAAGATTGCTCATCGCAAGTCCCTTTGACATTATATGTGGGATTTTCATTGCTGTTCATATGTTCTGCTTTGTGGTTCACGGAATTTAAGTGTTTGAAAAGCAATACAAACATTACCCTCATAATCTCTAGCGTCTTCTCGAAATCAACTGTCGAAATTACATCATGTTTGACTTATATAAAATTTTGCACTATTTGTACATTCGATGTTACACATGCCCTGGTTGGCGTGAACTGATTATTTAGTTTTCCTGGATAGATTCATAATTTTGACTTTATGCTGGTTTGGCAGGCGAGTTTTACTCTTGCATTTCTTAGTAATGGATTTTAATTTATTAGATATGCTTGCAAGATATATGATCGATATGTATAAGGCTTTCCTTTCGTTCATGATTATCCTATTTATTTTGTATCCTTATATTTAGTTGCGCATGGTTTTAGCGTGTTTTTAATAGGTTTGAACTGCTACGTCTGGGTGAAATCGTCCTGTAGGGTTACATGTTGGGCTGTGGCTATTGTTTCGTGTGTAGCTGATTGTTCTAGCCATAAACTGATCATTCTACTAATGCTCAACTAAGGAATTGCATCTCCATCAGACGGGTGCTGCGCTATTGCATATGGCTCGAAGACTTTGTCGGAGACAGTCTGCTACTCTATAACTATGATAATGGCGCTGGCATTCGGCTACGGTCACTGCATGGGACATCTCCTGGGAGTTCTATAGCTTGTGACCGATGCACCACTACCGATTTACTGTAACCCTCGCACCCTCACTCTCACGTTGACGACCGAATGCAGGAATGCATAAATTCCTTCGCCATTGCGAACTACAGGGACACTACCAACGTCTATTCATGACACTAATGCTGCCCTCAGGATTGTCTCCCCATTAGACAGGTGCTGCTCTATTGCATATGCCTCGAGGACATTGTTAGACTCATTGTGCTTTTGTATATCTATGATATTGGCTCTGGCATCCATCTATGGTCTCGGCATGGAACACCATTGCCGTTTTCCTGGAACCCTTCCACCCTCACACTGGTGATGCGACACAGAAATTGATTCGCCATACTACAGGAGCTCTTCAGACGTCTCTCCAATACACTAATGCTGCCTCAGGAATTATCTCCCCATCAGGCAGATACTGCGCTGTTGGATATGCCTCGAGGACATTGTCAGACAAGTGTATATTTATGACACTGGCGCTGGGTTTGGTTTCAGTCACCGCATAGAACCTCTCCCGGGTGTCCAGTAGCTTGTAACCAATGAACCCTTGCCAGTTTGTTCTAACACTTGCACCCTTCCATTGACGATGGGTCACAGAAATTGCTTCGCCATTGCATACTACAAGCTCTCTAGGTAGTCTCTCCAAGACACTAACGCTGCCCTCAGGAATTGCATCTCCATCAGGTGGGTGCTGCACTATTGCATATGCCTCCAGCACACTGTCAGAGATAGTATGCCAGTGAATAACTATGATACCGGCGCTGGCATTCGGCTATGGTCTAGCACGGATTTTAACCTGGGTGTCCCGCAGCTTGTATCCGATGCACTGCTGCCAGTTTACTGTAACCCTTGCACCCTCTCATTGACACGGGGATACAGAAATTGCTTAGCTCTTGAATTCTACAGGCCCTCTGCTGAGGTCTGCCCAAGATATCAGAAATTACTGCACCATTACATGGGTGCTGCTCTATTCGATATGCCACAAGGACATTGTCACAGACATCCTGCTTGTGTACAGGGTGAAAAGTATTTAAACAGACAAACTCTGGGAGCTTGTAGGGGACATCAAAACAAATATTTTTCCCTAGTGTCATTTTTTCCTATGAGGAGTATTTAAACCGGTAGAGGAAGATTTCTCTGGCGACAAATTAACTAAACCAACAAAAAAGTTCGGAGGGGACATATCTGGGGATCGAGCAGGCCATGGTACAGGACCACCTCTGCCAAACCACGTTTCTGGGAACCGTTGGTCCAGGAATCGACGCACACGACAACTGAAATGTTCTGGCGCCACGTCATGTCGGAACCACATGCGTTGTCTTGTAGAGAGCGGGACGTTTTCCAGCAATTCCGGCAATGCTCTGGCTAGAAAATGATAATAGTGCCTGCCAATTAATGGCCTAGGTGGCAGATACGGCCCAATTAAACAGTCCCCAACAACACCGACCCACACATTAACGAAGAACCGCACTTGATGAGTGCTAGTAACTGTGGCATGTGGGTTATCCTCACTCCAAACATGCGAATTGTGCATGTTGAAGACGCCATCATGCCCGAACCTTGCTTCATCGGTAAACAACACAGAGGATGGAAATGTAGGATGCATTTCACAGTGTCCCAGGTACTACTTCGAAAACTGTGCTCTGGGTGGATAATCAACTGGTTCCAGGTTGTGGACACGCTGTAAGTGAAATGGACGTAACACTTGCTCTCGAAGGACTGTTCTTTGCACGAGTGCTGATTGAAGGATCCCGCTCCACATGCTGCAAGACAGCTTCCTCAAATTGCAGCGTTCTTATCGGGCGACGGCGTCCCTGTCCAGGTAATCTGCTAAATGACCCGATCTCAAGCAGCATTCTGTTACGGTCACTGCATGCAACCTCTCCTGGGTACCCAATTGCTAGTAACCAGTTTACAGAACTCTCACACCCTCACATTGACGATGGGATATATGAATTGCTTCACCATTGCAAAATACAGGCTCTCTGCCCCAGGTTCTCCAAGACACTAGCGCTGCCCTCAGGAGTTGCATCTCCATCAGCCAGATGCTGCACTATTACATATGTCTTGAGGACATTGTCAGAGAAATCCAGCAAATGTATATCAATGTAACTCCCGCTGGCCTCCGAAACGGTCCCACATTGATCCTCTCCTGGGTGACAACTTGCTTGTAACTGATGCTCAATCGCCAGTTTCCTTAAACCTAGCACCCAAACATTGACGACTGGACAAAGAAATTGCATACTACAGGTTCTGTGCTGACGTCTCTCCAAGACACTAATGTTGCCCTCAGGTATTGTCTGCTATTGCATATGCGTTGTGGACACTGTTAGAATTACTGTGCTCTTGTATCTATGATACTAGCGCTAGCATTTTGCTATGGTCACGACATGGATCCCATCCTGGGCGTCCACAAGATTGTAATGCTTCCCTCAAAAACTGCATCACCATTCCATGGGTGCTGCCATATTGTATATGCCTCGAGGACGCCTGTTGGAGACATTCTGATAGTGTATAACTATGACACTGCCACATTCGGTTATGGTCACTGCATGGAACCTGTACTAGTTGCCCACTAGCTCGTAATGCTCCTCTCAGGAATTGCAACTATATCAGATGGGTGCTGCACCATTGCATATGCCTCCAGGACATTTTTGGAGACCTTCTGCTCGTGTGTATCTATGATACTAGCGCTATGTTAACTGCGCTGAACATATCCTGGATATGCACTAGCTTGTAACCCATGGACCCCCGCCAGTTTACTGTAACCCTCACAACCTCACATTGATGATGGGTCACAGAAATTGCTTCGACATTGCATACTAGTCTCTCTGCCAGCGGCTCTGCATTCGAGGACATGTTCAGAGACATTATGCTAGTGTATAAGTATGATACTGGTGCTGACATTCAGGTATGGTCAACTCATAGAAGCTCTACTGGAAGTGCAGTAATTTGTAACCAATTCACTGCTGCCAGTTTACCATAAGATTGGCACACTCACATTGTCGATGGGACACATAAATTGCTCCGCCATTGCATAGAACAGGATCTCTGCCAACTGCTGTCCGAGACAGTAATCTGCTCCCCAGTAATTGAATCTCCATCAGATGGGTGCTGCTCTATTGCATTGCCTTGAGGATAATGTTGGAGACATTCTGCTGGGGTATATCTGTAATACTGGCGCTAGCATTCTACTCCATTACAGCATGCAAACTATTCTGGGTGTCTTCTAGCTTCTAAGGGATGCATCACTGCCAGATTTACTGTAACCTTCGCATCCTCACATTGACGATGGAACACACAAATTGTTTCTGTATTAGATGCTTCAGGCTCTCTCCTGATGCCTCTCTATGACACTTATGCTGCTCTCAGGGATTAAGTCTCCATTACACGAGTGCTGCAATAGTGCATATGCCTTGAGGACATTCTCAGATATTCTGATAGTGTTTATATATGATGAGCTAGCATATTGTTATGGTCACCGCATGAAAACGCCCCTGGGTGCCAATTTTCTTGTAACCAACGCACCACTGCCAGTTCACTGAACCCTCGCACCCTCACATTGATGATCAGGCATAGAAATTGCTCCGCCATCGTATACTACATGCTCTGTGCCTACGTGTCTCCAAGTCACTAATGCGCTGCCCAGAGCAACTGCATCTCTACCAGGCAGGTACTGCGATATTGCACATGCCTCACCGAATTTGTCTGAGACATTCTGCTACTGTATATGTATGATACTGGCGCTAGCATTAGGTTACGATCACCGCAGGGAACGTCTCCGGGGTGTCAAGGACCTTGTAACCAACACACTGATGCCAGTTTCCTGTATACCTTACAGCCTCACACGGACAATGAGACACATAAATTGCTTCGCAACATCATACTACAGGCTCTCAGCAATAGTCTCTCCAAGACACTAACGCTGCCCTCAGGAATTGCATCTCCATCAGATGGGTGCTGCACTGTTGCATATGCCTCCAGTACATTGATGGAGACATTCTGCTAGTGTATGATACTGCCGCTAGCATTCATCTATGGTCACTGCAAGGCACTGTGGTACACCTTGGTCCCCTGTAGCTTGAAACCGATGCCTGTTGCCAGTTTACTATAACCCTCACACCCCCAAATTCACTATAGGACACAGAAATTGCTTCGACGTTGTATACTATAGGCTCTATACTGCTGTCCCTCAAAGACACTAGAGATAACCTTAGAAACTACATGTCTGTCAGATGGATGCTGCGTCATTGCGTAGGAATGAAGGACATTGTCTGAGACATCCTGCTATCTATGATACTGGCGCTGGCATTTGGCTGCAGTAACCGTTCAGAACATCTCCTCCGTGTCCAGCAGCTTGTTACCGATGCACATTCACTGGTTTCTTGAACCCTTACACTCTCACATTGACGATGGGACAGATATTGCTTCTCCACTGCATACTACAGGCTTCCTACTTACGTTTCCCCAAGACACTAACGCTCACCTCGGCAATAGCATCTCCTGCTCTATAGCATGTACCTGTATCGGCGACATTCTGCTAGTGTATATCTCTAATACTGGCGCTGCCGTTCTTCTAAGGTCACCACATGGAACGACACCTGGGTGTCCTGTATCTTGTACCTGATGCTTCGCAGCCAGTTTACTGTAACCCCCAACCCCCCCCCCCCCTTCCACTCTCACATTGATGTGGGGACATAGTAATTGCTTTGCCATTGTATACTACAGTCTCTGTGCACCGTGCCTCCAAGACACTAATGCTGCCCACAGCGAATTGCATCACTGCCAGGCGGGGGCTGCACTATTGTATATGCCTCAAAGGCACTGTCAGAGACATTCTAATAGTGTATAACTATGCTACTGGCTCTGGCACCCGACTACAATCACCACATGGAAAACCTCCTGGGTGTAACCTATGTACTGGTGTGTGTTTACGGTGACCACACAGTCTCAGATCAACGATGGGACACAGAAATTGCTTCGCCATTACATATCACTGGCTCTCTTCCGACGTCTCTCGAAGAAACTAATGCTGTCTGCAGCAGTTGTCTAGCCACTAGACTGGTGCTGTGCTATTACTTTTATCTCGAACATATTGTGCTAGTGTATATCTATGAAACTGGCGCTGGCATTCTGCTACGCTCATCACAAGCAACATCTGTTGGACGCCCCGTACCTTGTAACAAATGAACCTTTCCTTTAACCCGCCGACCCCCATGTTGATCGTGGGACACAGAAAGTGTTTCGCTATTGCTTACCACATGCTCTCTGCCTAAGTCCCTCGAAGACACTAATGCTAAGCTCAGGAATTGCCTCGCCATTAGAAATGTGTTCCGCTATTGCATATGCCTTGAGGACATTTCTAGAGTCATACTGCTTCTGTACATCTAGAATCTGACGCTAGCATTTGTCTATGGTCTCTGCTCGGAAACTGTGCTGGGTGACCAGTAACTTGTAACTGATGCACCGCTGCAGGTTTATTGTAACCTTTGCGACCTCACATTCACGAATGGACATAGAAATTGCTTTGTCATTGGATGCTACAGGCTCCCTGCCGACGTCTCTGCAAGACACTAATGCTAAACTCAGCAATTGCATTTCCATCAGACAGGTGCTGCGCGACTGCATATGACTCATGGACATTGTCAAAGATATGTACTAGTGTATATCTATGATACTAGCTCTGGCATTTGGCTACACTTACTGCATAGAACCTCTCCTGGGTGTCGACTAGCTAGCAATAGATGCACTTCGGCATTGCAAACTACAGGCTCTCTGCCACCATCTCACTAGGACGCTAATGTTTCCACTAGGAATTGCATCTCAATCAGACATGCTGCGCTATTGCAAATGCCTCAAGGGCACTGTCGGAGACATTCTGCTAGTGTATGATACTGACGATGGCATTTGGCTGCAGTCATTGCATGAAACTCTCCAGAGTCTTGTGATTTATTCGTCACTGCTCGTTTACTGTAACACTCGACTCCTCGACTCTCATATCGACGATGGGAAACGGAAATTCCTTCGCCACTAAGTACTACAAGCTCCCTTCCGAAGTCTCTCCAAGTCACTAACGCTGCTCTCAAGATGGGTGCTGCGCTACTGGATAAGTCACAAGGACATTGTTGGAGACATCCTGCTAATATATATATATATATATATATATATATATATATATATATATATATATATATATATATATATATATATCCATGATGCTAGTGCTAGCATTCGACTACATTCACCACACGAAACCTCTCCTGGGTGACTAGTTGCTTACATCTGATGCATTGTCTCCAGTTTACTATAATCCTCGATGCCTCACATTGATGATAGGACACAGAAATTCCTTCGCCATCACATATTACATGCTCTCTGCCAACTTCTTGTCAAGACATTAATGCTCCCCTCAGGAATTCCACAATCATCAGACGAATGTTGCGCTTTCCCGTATGCCTCGAGAACATCCTCAGAGACATTCTGCTAGTGTATGATACTGGCGTTTATGTTCATGTATGGTCACAGCATGCTACCTATCCTGGGTGCCCAGTAGCTTGTAACTGTTCCACCGCTATCGCTTTGTGGTAACCCTCACATTAACGATGAGACACAGGCGATAGCATACCTACCGGCTCCCTGCTGACGTCTCTCCAAGACACTAAGTTGCCCTCAGGAATTAACTCACCTTTAGACGTTTGTTACGCTATTGCATATGCCATGAAGACATTGTTAGGGTCATCCTGCTTTTGTGTATCTATGGCACTAGAATGGCATTTGGCTACTGTCTCCACATGGAAACTGTCCTAGGTGTCCCGTAGCTTGTAACTGATGCACAACTGCCACTTTGCTGTAACTATCGCGCCCTCACATTCACGAAATGAGACAGTAATTGCTTCGCCATTGCACACTACAGGTTCTCTGCCGATATATCTCCAAGACACTAATTCTCCCCTCAGCAATTGCATCTTCATGAGACTGGTGCTCAGCTTTTGCATATGCACCTAACACATTGTCGGAGACATTCTGATAGCTTATGAAACATGCTGTAGCATTACGCTGCAGTCACCATATAGAACCTCTAATGGGTGTCCAGCTGCTTGTAACCGATGCACCAGTGCCAGTTGATTGTAACACTCGCAGACTCACATTGACGATGGAACACAAAAACTGCTTGGCTATTTCATACAAAGGGCTTTCTGACAACATCTCTCGCAGACGCTAACCCTCTCCTCAGTAACTGCATCTCCATCAGACAGATGCTGCACTATTGCATATGCCCCGAGTACATTGTTGGAGACATTCTGCTGGAGTACATCTATGATACTGGTGCTTACATTCGGCAACTGTCACCGCAGGGAACCTCTCCTGTGTGTCCAGTAATTTGTAACCGATGCACCGCTGCCGGTTTACTGTAACACTCGTCATTCACATAGACAATGGCATACCGAAATTGCTTCCCATTACAGGCTCTCTTCCGAAGTCTCTCCAAGACATTAATGTTGCCCACAACAAATGTCTCCCATAAGTCGGATGTTGCGCTAATAGATATTATTCGAGGACATTATCAGAGAGGTCAAGTTAGTGTATCTCAATAATAGCGCTGGCATTAGGCTACGGCCGTCACATGAAACCTCTGGTACCGAGCGCCACGGGATTCGAATCCGCGCCAGACGTCATGGAACTCGATGACCACTAGAGGTCTCTGCAGCAGTCGCGCCCTAAGCCGTGGCTGCGCGCACTCCTGGACCCGAGTCTACTGTGAGGGCGCCACTGTCGTGCACGTGATCCCAGCTGCCAAAAGCGACACACACTGCCGTGTACTTAGGTGGCTGCCTCTCACTCAGCGAGGCAGTCTGATAATCGCGCTTAGTCGGTTGGTATCTCGCTTACAGACATCGTGTTTACATTGTGTGTGCTTACTTCCCGTTTACGAGTGGACATTGTTTTGATTTCTTGTGACCCCGTTGCTTAATACTTTGTTGTTGATCTTGGTGTCTGGCTCGGTGGTCTTTCTTCGTGCTTGTCCTTCCATTCCCCTTCGTACGACTTGTTTGTTCACGGGGCACTCCATTTAGGCCCCGCGGCGTTTTCGTTGTCGGCACCCCGCGACCATTCATGTCGTGGTTTGAACAGAACCTCTCCTGGGTGACCAGTTGCTTGTAACCGATGCACCATTCCGGTTTCCTGTAACCGTCGCACCCTCACATTGGGGATGAGATGCAGAAATTGCTTTGCCATTGCGTACTACAAGCTCTCTGGCAACGTCTCTTCGAGACACTAATGCTCCCCTCAGGAATTGAATCTCTATTAGATGGGTATTGCGTTATTGCCTATACCTTGTGGACATTGTCGGATATATTCTGCTAGTGTATATCTATGATACTGGCGCTGGCATTCGGCTACGGTCTCTGCATGGAACCTCTCCTGGGTTGTAAGGTGTCAGGCAAATCCAACACCTTCCATGAAAACCCTGACATGATAAGCAAATTCAGTAGTATGTCACATAGCTCCGAATAAATCGTGACATTATATTAACCAAAGTAATACGAGTAACGAGTGAGCAAATGGAATACCACAGACTAACACAAGAATGCGTAAATGCATGTCATACCTTCCCACCGTGAGACAGACGCAGTTTCGAGGGGAGAAACGAGAGCACAAGCCGACAGCAGAACCGTGTTAAGCTAGAAGGCCCTGCGATAAGGGACAGACACCTACGGTCCAGCTAACAACCAGGACCTCCCCCCCAGCCCATGTTAAAAGCTAGTGCCCTCCAGAAGAACAATATAGATCTTATGATAACACTAAAAGGGCCACACCAGCCGCAAGTTCTAGCGTGAGACTTTTTCGCGTCTCTGTTACATTTCAAACGTTAAAAACATTGCCCCACCACGAAAAGTAACCGCCAGGATCACCCCCCAGCCCATGTTAAAGGATAGAGCCCTCCAGAAGAACAGTATAGATCTTATGATAACACTAAAAGGGCCACACCAGCCGCAAGTTCTAGCGTGAGACTTTTTCGCGTCTCTGTTACGTTGCAAACTTTATAAACATTGCCCCACCACGAAAAGTATAACGTTTCTCAATGGATAGACAGAATTTTTGTAGGCGGAGCTTAAGGTTAACATTGAGACCCTGATTGGTCAGATGAAAACACAGCCAGATAGTTTTTTTTTTTTTTTTTAAACCAACTTCGGTAAATTGTAGTAAGGAGAAGTTAGGAGAGAGTTGCTTCCGAGACGGCGAGCTGTATGGAGCTGCGCTGCCCGCCGCCCCCCTGACACTGCCTAAACAACGACAAGGTAATGAACGCACGTGATGCCGCATAACAGCTCATAAAGCTTCACTCAGAACTGCAGAAGTCTCATCTGTAACACCCCCTTTTTGCGTAATACTAGTGTCGATCGTCAATTACAGCTCATGGTATTCACATTTGGTACGTAAGTTAAAATCTGAAACGCGATGATTTTTCTGTTATATAATTATTGAGAAGCCACATCAGCCACTGTAATTTACGACAAGTTAGATAAGTAATTAAAGATAATTGAGGGTCACTGTAGACCGTTTTGATAGTTTTCTCTTTTGTGAAGAAACCTAGATTATAGATGTGATATGGCATAGGTCATCCTTCGATCTATTGTAGAACTTGGAAACCCACTCACGGAATATTAGTTCACATTTTTGTTGAACGCAGTTAGTTTTTATCATCCCGTATTAAAATATTTCCTTTTATCAATAGTGCAATTTATAAACAATGTTTTGTGAGTAGAATAAAATTTCCAATGGTAAACTTAACTGCTTTTTCGACGTTATTTTACCAGTTAGCTAAAAATAGGAAAGCCTTGAACCCCTTCCACTAAATTTAGTTAGTATTAAGATTCTTTTACAGGGAGTGCAGTGGAGCTGACGCTGAATTCATTAAGTATTTGGTTATATCATCGCTAGTCTCACTGAACTCTTCTGAACTCTACATGTCATGTGTGGTCTGGCGTCTCCTTACCAGCAACAGGTCCCAGGTTCAAACTAGTCAATTCCCTAAAAAACACGCTCAGAGCGTCGTTGCGCGAAAGTGGTAGGGAGACACGACTTAGAACAAACACACACCACGTAGAATGTTAGAGCGTGTCCAGCAGCTTGTAACCGATGCACGCTGCCAGTTTAGTGTAGGCATTAGGAGTGATTTAAAATGGAATTATCATATAAAGTTGATCGTCGGTAAAGCAGATGCCAGACTGAGATTCATAGGAATGCAATCCGAAAACAAAGGAGGTAGGTTACAGTACGCTTGTTCGCCCACTGCTTGAATACTGCTCAGTAGTATGGAATCCGTACCAGATAGGGTTGACAGAAGAGATAGAGAAGATCCAACGGAGAGCAGCGCGCTTCGTTACAGGATCATTTAGTAATCGCGAAAGCGTTACGGAGATGATAGATAAACTCCAGTGGAAGACGCTGCAGGAGAGACGCTCAGTAGCTCGGTACGGGCTTTTGTTGAAGTTTCTAGAACATACCTTCACCGATCAGTCAAGCAGTATATTGCTCCCTCCTACGTATATCTCGCGAAGAGACCATGAGGATAAAATCAGAGAGATTAGAGTCCACACAGAGGCATACCGACAATCTTTCTTTCCACGAACAATACGAGACTGGAATAGAAGGGATACCCTCCGCCACACACCGTCAGGTGGCTTGCGGAGCATGGATGTAGATGTAGATGTAACCCTTGTGCACACACACTGCCGATGGGACACAGAAATGTTATCGCAATTGCATACTAGAGACTCTCGCCGGTGTCTGCGGAAGACACTAATGTCACCTTCAGGAATTACCTCGCCAGTAGAAGGGTGCATATGCCTCGAGGGCATTGTCGGAGACATTCTGCTGGTGAGACTGCCACTGGCATTTGGCTACGGTCACCAAATGCAACTTCTCCTGGGTGTCCAGCTACTTGTAACCGATGCACTGTTACCGGTTTATTATAACCCTTGCACCTTAACATTGACGATGGGACACAGAAATAACTTCGCCATTGCATACATACAAAAGGCTCTCTCCAAGACACTAATGCTCCCGTCAGCAATTGCGTCTCCATCAGATGGGTGCTGCGCTATTGCATACTCCTCCTGGACATTGTCGGAAATATTCTACTGGGTTATATCTATGATACTAGCCCTGTCATTTGACTACGGTCACAGCATATAACCTACTCTGGGTGTCTGGTAACCGTCGCACCACTGCCAGTTTCCAGTAAGCGTCACAATCTCACATTGACTATGGGACTCAGAAATTGCTTTGGCATTTGTAAAGTACAGCCTCTCTGCCGACGTTTCGCCAAGAGACTAATGTTCCTTTCAGGAACTGCATCTCCATCATACGGGTGCTGCACTATTGCATATCCCTTGAGAACATTGTCGGAGACATTCTGCCAGTGTATAGCTATGATACTGTAGCTGGCATTCGGTCACCCCATTGAACCTCTCCTGGGTCTGTAGTAGCTTGTAACCGATGCAGCACTGTCGGTTTCCTGTAACCCTCGCACCCTTACATTGACAATGGAAGACAGAAATTCATCCGCCATTGCATACAACAGGCTCTCTGCCGACGTCTTTCCAACACCCTAATGCTGCTCTCAGGAATCAACTCGCCATTAGGCGGTTCCTGTGCTATTGGATATGCTTTCAAGACATTGTCAGAGGCATTCTACTAGTGTATGTCTATGATACTGGAGCTGGCATTCAGCTACAGTCACCGCATTAAACCTTTCCTTGTTGTCCAGAGGCTTCTTGCCGATGCACCGCTGCCTTTGATTCTTGGGAACAAGTTAATAACGTTAACAAGAAATGACAGTAAGGAATATATATATATATATATATATTTAGAAGACAATGTTAAAATACCCATACTCGTGAACAGGCGTCGACAAGATGTTCGTGAACTTACACCACTTATTGTCCCAACCACCTTTTACAATGGGAAGAGTTACCCTAATATACAGTGTGTCCCAGCTATCTTGTCCATCCAAAATATCTCTGGACAATAACAGCTATTGGAAAACGACTTTCACCGGTATCAATGTAGGGCTGGGGGCCATGAATGTACATATTTGGAAACATTCTAAAACGAAAGAATATGTGTTTTTTAACACAACCTTGTTTTTTTTAAATGGACCTCCTATATTTTTTCTTCAGCAATACATAGCATGACAAAGCACATAACAATGGCGTAGATTGCATCGCAATATTCCCATTATGTTGTGGCGTAACAAGCTAGCTACGCCACACTGAAGTAGCCGAAAGGGCACGCGTCAACTCAAGCCGTCTTGCGTTAAGTCTGAAACAGGATACTTAGTGAATGCTATAAAGAAAAGAACGGAGCTTCTCGTATACTTAACTTTAATTTCTTGTTGTACATTTCTCTTGATAATACAAGTGAGACTCTCTCCAGGTATGGTTAATGGCGCCTTGCAAGGTCGTAGCCATGGACTTAGCTGAAGTCTATTCTAACTGTCTCTCGGCAAATGAGAGAAAGGCTTCGTACGTGTAGTCGCTAGCAATGTCGTCCGTACAACTGGGGCGAATGCTCGTACGTCTCTCTAGACCTGCCGTGTGGTGGCGCTCGGTCTGCGATCACACAGTGGCGACACGCGGGTCCGACATGTACTAATGGACCGCGGCCGATTTAAAGCTACCACCTAGCAAGTGTGGTGTCTAGCGGTGACACCACACATTACATCCCGAGATATTAAGACGCGAAGTTGACAATTGAAACACCCAACATGCGCTGCTAGCGCATGTCCTGAGGCTCAGGCGTGAACCCCATGCTGCCCGTAATCGCGATGTGATTGACATGTGTAATCACACTTCCATACTTATCAAAAAAATGGTTCAAATGGCTCTGAGCACTATGGGACTCAACTGCTGAGGTCATAAGTCCCCTGGAACTTAGAACTACTTAAACCTAACCTAAGGACAACACACACATCCATGCCCGAGGCAGGATTCGAACCTGCGACCGTAGCGGTCGCGCGGTTCCAGACTGTAGCGCCAGAACCGCTCGGCCACCAGCGGCCGGCACTTATCAAGAGGTCCGAAACGAATAATACGGTCTGCTGCCATCCTGCATTAACGTCGTACATTCCAGCAGATATTTATCCCATAGGCTAGGGGTGATGCGGTTCTGTAACATATCTGTGTACCGCAACGTTAGTCACAAAGTTAACTTCGCTTATCGTTAATCCGTTACTAAAAGGTAATGCCGTTCAACGTTAAAACTTTACTGTAGACCTAGCGCAAGTGACAGTTAATCATTCACTCGTAATAGTAAAATTCATGTTGATGGTTTTAGTGAAACGAGCAAGTGGACTAAAAGTTTTACCGTTGTTTAGGTAAAAATGTTTTGATTTGGGAAGTTCAGGTAGGACATAGAAGATGAATGTAAACATGTTTAACCAATTAGTTTTATTATCACATTTATCAATGCCATTTATAAAGAAAGGTCCGATAATGGTATCTCCAATAATCCCACACCAAACATTAACTTTCCACGGACGTTGATGCTCTACCTGACGGAGCCATTTTGGGTCGTCTGCGGACCAATAATGCATATTCCTCATATTGACAATTCCTTTGTTGGAGAATGATGCCTCGTCGGTAAAGAGAACATCTGCAGAAAAACATGGATTAGTCAGAAGTTTTTGCTGAGCCCACCGACAAAATATTACTCTATTGCGGAAGTCATTTCCATGAAGATCCTGGTGTAAATGAACATGGTAAGGATGAAATTTATGACGTTTAAGAATACGCTGTGCACTTGATTTCGACACACCAACTTGATGTTCAATTTGACGTGTGCTGATTTGAGGATTCACAGCTATGGTAGCGAGCACAGCAACTTCAGCACGTTCATCTGTGCGTGTTCTAGGACGATGTCGAGGTCTTGTATTTAAGGTTTCCGTTTCACGTAGACGAGATGTGAGACGACCAAACATCCGGCGCGAAGGCGATGGCTTGTCAGGGAATCGTCTTCTGTACAGTCGTTCTGCCTGAACAGCATTTCGTCCACCTACAACAGGGTACAGTACAGGTATGTAGAGTAGCGTAGAAAACAGACACATTAACTTCAAAAATGGTTCAAATGGCTCTGAGCACTATGGGACTCAACTGCTGTGGTCATAAGTCCCCTAGAACTTAGAACTACTGTAACCTAACTAACCTAAGGACATCACACACATCCATGTCCGAGGCAGGATTCGAACCTGCGACCGTAGCAGTCGCGCGGTTCCGGACTGAGCGCCTAGAACCGCTAGACCACCGCGGCCGGCGATGCTCGGAGGGTGGTGGAGTACAGGAGTTTGTATGGGTCGCAAATCATAAACAAGGCGAAGTGGTAACTGTGGCAGTAGTGGGAACTACGTTGGACACTTGACTGGGTAGAGCCAGGCCATGCGTGACAGGCACAATGGGTCATATAACGCATTAGATAAACCTTATTTTGAATGTGCAGGATAAATCAGACAACCTGACGGGTGTACACCGATCGGTACTGGTTCATATTGTGTACGTAGATACGTAAAACGTGCAAGAGGGAAACCATTATGTGCTTATGACAGTTGATGCCAGCAGACCGTATTTTTCGTTTCGGACCTCTTGATAAGTATGGAGGTGTGATTACACATGTCAATCACATCGCGATTACGGGCAGCATGGGGTTCACGCCTGAGCCTCAGGACGTGCGCTAGCAGCGCATGTCGGGTGTTTCAATTGTCAACTTCGCGTCTTAATATCTCGGGATGTAATGGGAATATTGCGATGCAATCTACGCCACTGTTATGTGCTTTGTCATGCTATGGATTGCTGAAGAAAAAATATAGGAGGTCCATTTAAAAAAAAAAACAAGGTTGTGTTAAAAAACAATCTTTCGTTTTAGAATGTTTCCAAATATGTACATTCATGGGCCCCAGCCCTACATTGATACCGGTGAAAGTCGTTTTCCAATAGCTGTTATTGTTCCAGAGATATTTTGGATGGACAAGATAGCTGGGACATCCTGTATAACACCAATACGACATAAGCGACTGAAAATAAGCAAAGTAGACTAATTTTCGTGTCGAACGATCACCCACTTCAGATACCGTTCGAATAGTAAAAATGGCAGCATTGAGTCTTTGAACAAGATAATGAACGTGAGCTTTCCACAATAGTTTACTACCTATCTGAACACCTAGAAATTTGAGCTGTTCAGTTTCACTAATCATAAGCCCATTCTGAGAAATCAAAAAGTCAAGTTTTGTTGAATTTTCTGTTAGAAACGGTAAAAACTGAGTCTTATTTTTATTTAGTGTTAGTTTATTTTCTACAAGCCACGAACTTAAGTCATGAACTGCGCTATTTGTAACCGAGCCATTGTTGCACAAAACATATTTGGCTATATATACAGGTTTGTCCATTGATAGCGACCGTGCCAAACATCTCACGAAATAAGCATCAAACGAAAAACTACAAAGAACGAAACTTGTCTAACTTGAAGGGGGAAACCAGATGGCGCTATGGTTGGCCCACTAGATGGCGCTGCCATAGGTCAAACGGATATCAACTGCGTTTTCTTAAAATAGGAATCCCCATTTTTATAACATATTCGTGTAGTACGTAAAGAAATATGAATGTTTTAGTTGGACCATTTTTTTCCCTTTGTGATAGATGGCGCTGTAATAGTCACAAACGTATAAGTACGTGGTATCCCGTAACATTCCGCCAGTGCGGACGGTATTTGCTTCGTGATACAGTACCCATGTCAAAATGGACGTTTACCAATTGCGGAAAAGGTCGATATCTTGTTGATGTATGGCTATTGTGATCAAAATACCCAACGGGCGTGTGCTATGTATGCTGCTCGGTATCCTGGACGACGTCATCCAAGTGCCCGGACCGTTCGCCGGATAGTTACGTTATTTAAGGAAACAGGAAGCGTTCAGCCACATGTGAAATGGCAACCACGGCCTGCAACAAATGGTGATACCCAAGTAGGTGTTTTAGCTGCTGTCGCGGCTAATCCACAAAAAAAAAAAAAACAAAAAAAAATGGTTCAAATGGCTCTGAGCACTATGGGACTTAACAGCTGTGGTCATCAGTCCCCTAGAACTTAGAACTACTTAAACCTAACTAACCTAAGGACATCACACACATCCATGCCCGAGGCAGGATTCGAACCTGCGACCGTAGCAGTCGCGCGGTTCCGGTCTGCGCGCCTAGAACCGCGAGGCCAGGCTAATCCGCACATCAGTAGCAGACAAATTGCGCGAGAATCCGGAATCTCAAAAACGTCAGTGTTGAGAATGCTACATCAACATCGATTGCATCCGTACCATATTTCTATGCACCAGGAATTGCATGGTGACGACTTTGAACGTCGTGTACAGTTCTGCCACTGTGTACAAGAGAAATTACGGGACGATGACAGATTTTTTGCACGCGTTCTATTTAGCGACGAAGCGTCATTCACCAACAGCGGTAACGTAAACCGGCATAATATGCACTATTGGGCAACGGAAAATCCACGATGGCTGCGACAAGTGAAACATCAGCGACCTTGGCGGGTAATGTATGGTGCGGCATTATGGGAGGATGGCAATCTAAATGGTACAATGTATTCTGATTTCCTACGTAATGTTCTACCGATGTTACTACAAGGTTTCACTGCATGAGAGACTGGGGATGTACTTCCAACATGATGGATGTCAGGCACATAGCTCGCGTGCGGTTGAAGCGGTATTGAATATTTCATAGGTGGATTGGTCGTCGAAGCACCATACCATGGCCCGCACATTCACCGGATCTGGCGTCCGCGGATTTCTTTCTGTGGGGAAAGTTGAAGGATATTTGCTATCGTGATCCACCGACAACGCCTGACAATATGCGACAGCACATTGTCAATGCATGTGCGAACATTACGGAAGGCGAACTACTCGCTGTTGAGAGGAATGTCGTTACACGTATTGCCAAATGCATTGAGGTTGACGGACATCATTTTGAGCATTTATTGCATTAATGTGGTATTTACAGGTAATTACGCTGTAACAGCATACCTACGTTCTGTATTTCAATTTAAAAACCTACCTGTTACCAAGTGTTTGTCTAAAATTGTGAGCCATATGTTTGTGATTATTACAGTGCCATCTATCATAAAGCGAAAAAAGTGGTCCAACTAAAACATTCATATTTCTTTACGTACTACACGAATATGTTATAAAAATGGGGATTCCTATTTTAAGAAAACGCAGTTGATATCCGTTTGACCTATGGCAGCGCCATCTAGCGGGCCAACCATAGCGCCATCTGGTTTCCCCCTTCAAGTGCCTGAACTCTTACAGGAATCGGCAGTAAAGCCGCGAGTAATGAGTATAATGGAAAGGGACACTATGAATATAGCGCGGGACAATATGTTGCGAATGTGGGTCTCACGGAAGGCGTGCCAGATATCCCTGCAGTCGGACTATCCTCTCTGTCCTCGGTCCGCCAGTTATGCAAAACACCATTTTTCAAAGTTCCCAAACATGTTTCAGCACCTCTCTACTATCACCAGTGGGTTTCTGTTTTCTTTTTTAATCTTTACATTCGGTTTGCATGGTTATGCAGGGCCATTTGCATATTATTTCGTACTGGTAGCTTGCCATGTTTTTGTGTGGCAAGCCGTTATTTCCTTTAGAGTCCATGTTCACATGTGTGGTGGTAGCGGTATTCCTCGGAATAGAACGTGTAATTGTTTAAATACTCTCGCGTCATCTGCGGTGCATTCATTCTGTCCTTCTGTCTTTGTGCATTGGTACATTCAGTCCCGGTGTGTGTGTGTGTGTGTGTGTGTGTGTGTGTGTGTGTGTGTGTGTGTGCTGGGGCTTACGGGCGCTCAACGCTGAGGTTATCAGCGCCCTGACACACATTAAGAGAAACGAATGTGGACCAAATTAGTGAAATGGGAGCTTACACGCAAAGAAAGCGGGAAAAGACGAAAAATGCTGAATAAGAAAATGAAACGTAAGTAAAACGATAAAGGAGCGTCAAGGATGCCACTGGCTGGCCACTTATGAAAAACATGGGCGATCTGTGAACTAGGTCAGTTGAACTCCGGACCTCATAATGAACACACTGTTTGGAGCTACTGCCTATGACAATTCAAATTGTTTAAATGAACAATGCATGCAAAATAAAGACTTACATCCATCTTATTCAACAACTCAGAATAAACTGAGTCCTTTTTCCACCAATTTCCAGAGGGAGTAGGGGTTGGGAGGGGAGGGGAGGGGGAGGATTGGGGGGTTTACCAGAGAGGGAGGGGTTAGTTAGTTGATCAGTTTAATTAAGTAGTCAGTCAAATTTATAAGAGTGAGTGGGGGCTATTCAGATAACTCCGGTCGGAAAGTGTAACTGCATCAGTGAGGGCTAGAGGGGTGGGTTGGAGGTTTGTGATGGGTTGGGAGGAGGAGGGCGTTGGGGTTGGGGGAACAATATGTTAAGACTCTGTCAATCAAAAGGATGGGTTATCGACAGGGGATCATTACCTATCAATCAAAACTGAACAGTGGGTTTGTCCCTGAGTGCATACTTGTCCTGATGTAGGCAACCTGCACTAACAAAATGTGGTTGTGCTCACTTTGCCCTGCTACAACTATTTTGCGACAATGTGTTATTGAATTGATAGTTCCGTACTTTTCACTCCTGTCAGCACCTGGTTTCCTTGGAACTTCAAATTTTATATTTGTCTTGGAGTCTGAGGGTATTTCGCCCATCTTATACATCTTTCACCGCAGATGGAATAATTTTGCTGTGGCTGGTGGTCCCAATGTTGTCGGTAGTCATGTCGGAAGTCGTCTAATCTGAGGTCCATGTTTCGACTTAGGTCTTCAAGTGCTCTGTCAAAATCTTCTCGCAGTATCATATCTCCAACCTCATCCTCACCTATGTCCTCTTCCCACTCTACAACACATAGCTTTAGAGTTCACTACCTTGTATAGACCCTGGTACTGAATCGGATCGAGCAAAAAAATAAATAAAATAAAATAAAATAAATAAAAACTTGTTCGACGACTTGATCGGTTCAATCGTTTCGTAAGGTCTATCATGAACCACCGAGAAGAGTCAGTTTGTAATGAACAGATAAAACTTGTAGTGCAAGAGCAAGCCATCAATATGACACACAGGTGTAAATGGATGTAAATTGTAGGAGCTACTCACATATGAAGAGGCTTCATCAGGACTGATCATCATCTAGAGCTGCAACAGGCCAGCGTTCATACTGGAGACCACAGTAGCAACAACAGTAGCAAGTAGAGAACTGCAGAGATGTTTATAACTAGGAAGCAGTGCTCTATGACGCAATTTAAACTGATGCATTTAACAGGTGATTTGGTTACGTCATCTGCGACTGAGAAAGCTCAGTTACGTGTGCACCTGTACAGGCAGGCGATTGACACTCTCGCGCAGCGGCGGATTTGAAACCTGATTGCCGCTCACGGAGTGTGTGGTGTCACCGCCAGACACCACACTTGCTAGGTGGTAGCTTTTAAATCGGCCGCGGTCCGGTAATATACGTCGGACCCGCGTGTCGCCACTGTCAGTGATAGCAGACCGAGCGCCACCACACGGCAGGTCTAGAGAGACGTACTGGCACTCGCCCCAGTTGTACAGCCGACTTAGCCAGAGAGAGATCACTGACAACTAGCCTTCAGCTACGTCCTTTGCTACGACCTAGCAAGGCGCCATAGCATTTGATATTATTTTATGAAGCATGTACAATCAAGAGCGATGTTCTACAATTGTGGATTAAAGTTATTATATCAACTACGTACTTTATTTGCTACTATTAATTCCCTTGTAATGTTCCAGACCTCGCGCCAGCCTGCGTGAGTTTAAGCGCGTGCCTTTCGGCTTCCTCTCATTGTGACTTGGCTGTCGTACCCAGTCACAACATTTTTGGCGACGAGGATACAAACGGTCTCCTTTATATTTCACTAATTTACTTGTGTCATGGCTTCGCCACAATCTCCAGATGTACTGTCCGAATTTTATCACTTGCAGAATCAGCAGACGCAGGCCTTATTGGATGCCCTTGGACAGCTCGTCCAGGGTCAACGTGCAATGCAAAACGATGCGGCAGCCGCTGCTTCACCGCTCACGCAGCCACAACACGCAGTTGCACCACCTTTTCGTCCGTTTGATGCGGCAATGGAAAGCTGGACGGAGTGGTCACGCCAATTTGGATTCCATCTCGCCGCCTACAGGATTCAAGGTAACGAGCGGCAGCCTTTTTTGTTAGCTTGCGTCGGCGTCTCAACCTACCGTGTGATAGTGAAATTGTTTCCCCGACGCGACGTAGCAACTCCGTCCTACGACGAAATTTTGTCGGCATTAGATGCATATTTCAAGGAATCAGTCAATGTAGTTGCAAAAAG